>NW_025920213.1:563234-655365 GCF_902686445.1 Sciurus carolinensis
GATCTTGGGGTGGAAATTGGGACGATCATCAGGAGAGAGCCCCGACTCTGTGTGTGGTTCCTGCGTGAGAGAAGCTGAGGTCTGGGGACCCCAGTTCCTCCTCCCTCCCTACTTTCTAAATGCAGGGGAAGCCGATTTCAGATCCAGCCGGTCCCGCAGCCCAGCTCTCCATTAGCCGGTGAATGAACTGCCCTTTCCAGCTTCCCTTCTACACTCCAAAGGCCAAATCCTCCCCTCCAAATTGTCAAATGTTTGTTTCCCATGCTACATTTGAAACGGACACAGTATTTTTCTAATATTTTTCTCCAAGTACTGAATGGCACTTTTTAAAGATTTTGTTTTCTGTTTTGAGCAATTTTTCATGAGAGGAAAGCAGAGAATTTTTTGACTATTTGTGGAAAATAATGTGTCTGCCTTTCCCTTTGTCTTTCCTCTCCACAAAAACTTACAGATGTTTCGAGTTGAGGTTCCCCCAGCAGAGGTCACTGTGCGAGGCGTCCTCACTCCGCCCTCCCATCTTTCCAGGGCCCTGGGTTTCAGAACTGCCTGACACAAGGAGCCACGACTCCATGTCTAAGACCTGGAGTGTCTGCTGAACACCATTCCCGGGGTCTTGTGCTCCTGGAGAGTAGTTGGAATTGTCAGGTTGAGGTTGGAGCCTCTCAGGGGAGGAGCCGAATGTCCTGCCCTGGTTTCTCCTTCAACTAAAAGGCATCTCTTTCTTTTAGCAGCTACTGTGCATAGCACTACAGTGAAAATGAGAGCGCAGTCCTTTGACATGCTGATTCGGACCCCTTTAGATGTGTACCCAGAATCGCTGTTACTGGGTCATATGGCAGTTCTATTTTTAGTTTTTTGAAGAACCTTTATACTATTTTTTAAAAAAACTGCCTACAGTTTATATTCTAACCATCATTCTATAAGGTTCCTTTTTCCACGTCTATACTGTGGAGCGCTTGTTGTCTTGCACCTTTTAGATATTGGCCATTTTGACAGCCCTGCTCAGGCTGCAGGAGGTTTGCTCTTAAGTCCCTGATGCAGGTTAGAATCCAAACTGTCAAGTTGCCACTGGAAGAGTGTGCTGAGAGTTTTTCTGGGATCTGAACCTTTTAACCCCTTTTCTTCACTACTGGTGGGGATCATAGCCCAAGGAAGTCCTTGCACACCAGTGTAAATCCACTTGTTTGTGATCCAAGGAAATTTGCACATGCTCAGTTACCTTTGCTCACAGAACTCAAGTTGGGATGGAGTCCCTGAAAGAAAGACTGAGGGTCCCAGTACATGGGCAAACTCCTTACAGGAAGAATTGGAGTAATTACAGGGGTGAACTGGGGGAGAGAGCTTAGGAAGTGCCAATCTCCCATTCAGGTTGCCAGTGGCAGACATTATTTTCCTCTTTACATTTATGATTCCAGCTAGATAGGAGCTCAATGTCTGCAACTGCCGTCAGCAACAGAGTATGCTGGCAGATCCAGAGCTGTTCTAGGGATAAACTGACACCTTTGGCATTTAACTCACTGTCTTCTCTGGTCTGACGTAATGAAGCCATGGAAGTACTTGCATGTCCATTAAAAATATATATATATATATATCACTTTTTCTGTGGTCTTATTTTAAAAAAAATTTTGTTGTTGTTGGACATTTATTTATTTATATATTGTCCTGAGAATCAAACCTGCTGCCTCACACATGCTGGCAAGAGCTCTACCACTGACCTTCAACTCCAGCCCTTCCTGTGGTCTTGATACTTGTGGATATGTGGTCTTTTCCTCTCTGAATACTGAACAGATTAAGATGCAAACCACAGAACACTTTAGAATTAGGATATGTATAGTCCCAATCTTCCTCTCCTAAGTCTCTCAATTCATTTGTGACATGACTTTGTCTAAGGACTTGAAACACGAGTAGATATTTATTCAGTGTATCCATAGGTGGAGGGAGAGTCAGGAGTCTCCTATTCTGAATTTCCTACATTATCCTCCATTAACATCTACTTTTTTTGTGGTGCTAGGGTTTGAACCCAGACCTTGCCTGCTCTGCATGCACATTCCACCAGTGAACTGTGTGCCCCCAGCCCCAGCACCTGCCTTTGGATTGGGCTGATCACCGTTCAAATCTAGTGTCATTCTTGACAGACCTTTATTTTATTCATTTATTTTTATGTGGTGCTGAGAATTGAACCAAGTGCCTCACAAATGCCAGGCAAGCACTCTACCACTGAGTCACAAACCCAACCCTCATAATTCTTGATATGTTTGGATTCACATTAGCCTTCCTATGGCTCTTGACAATAGAAAATGTACATAAATGTGGATTCAGCTATGCATTTTGTTTGTAACATGAATCCTTAGTCATTATTAATGCATAATTATAGTTTTATAACATGTTAGTGTCAGGTAATGATAGCTATTTGTTTTGCTGTACCAATCAGAGGGTTTTTGTATATAGTTTTGTATATACTTTACTTTGCAGATGAATTGTAGGGTGTTTTGTTTTGTTTCTTCTTTCACTAAAAGGAAAGCATCCTGAAATTTTGATG
Source organism: Sciurus carolinensis (assembly GCF_902686445.1). Lineage (NCBI taxonomy): Eukaryota > Metazoa > Chordata > Mammalia > Rodentia > Sciuridae > Sciurus > Sciurus carolinensis. The sequence goes on from NW_025920213.1 coordinate 565,774, forward strand.
GATATTATTGAAAATTAACTGGTAGGAAAATGATCATCTTTGTAAAAGGATGAGTTTTATCATCTACAAGTGGTGTGTGTAATTGAGGTCTTTATTTGGTTCTGTAAATTTTAATTTTCTGGTAAATTGTACATAGTTCCTTTTAAAGCATGCATACATGTGAAGTAGCACATGGATGAGAGACGGCTCTATAATACATACCTCATGATTTTTATGGTTTAATTGAATGTAATGTGACCAAAATTGTGGCTGGCCCGAGTAACCATTGCTTCCCACTGTCTTATTTGTCTCTTCTTAAGGGTCCACCCTCTTTCCCCACCCTTTGCATTTCAGTTGTCTGGCCCAGTACTGCTGTGTCCTCATGTGTTCTTATGGTTCACGTGTGCAGTTCTACAAGTCTGTGCTGATGGTGAATCATGTATCCTCATACATGATACAGTTTCTGTAAGCATAGAACAATAACTTACGTTTCATCTTTAGTTCATGATAATTTACTTCTTCCATATCTTGTTTTCAGTATTATTTAATTTTATCTATCTGATGTGATTTTGTTTTACATTTTTCTAATTTCTTAAGATTTGGAAACTCTTATGACTATTGATTACTGAACTATCTCCTAAATTGCTTACGCCTGCTTTTCTTTGGTGTCCTTGTCTTTTCCTTTTCTATTAAAAATGTTTGGTTATATGTGAGGGAATTATTTTCAACTATGCCACTTCTCTTTTTACCTTTTAATGGTAACATTCAATGAATAATTTTTTCTTTTAATGTTGCTGAATTTTATGATTTTTTAGTATGTTGTTTTGTATAATTTTGAAAATAACTCAAAATCATTTTGGTTTTTAGAAGTGAAACCAAAGGAGCCCTACCACTGAGCTACATTCTAGTCCCATTTGAAATTTTATTTTAAGACAAAGTCTCACTAGGTTACCCAGGTTGGTATAGAAATTTCCATCCTCCTGCCTTAATTTTCCAAGAAGCTGTTATCATAGGTGTGTACCACCATGTCCACCATGTAACTCCCTTTGTTATAATAATTTTTTAATGTTTTATGTTTTGCATTTATATTTAAGTATTACCTCTGAAAATGATTTATGATGTGATATGAGGAAAGGTTACAGTAGCATTTATCAGTCACACAGATATCCCATTTCCCAGCAGAATTCTTTGGAGAAGGTGTCATTTTTCTACTTTCCTGCAGTGCAAACTCTTGTCATTTAGCACTATCTAAATTGCAAGTGTCTTTTTAAAGGTTCTGTCTTTAGATCAACAGTTCTGTTGATTCAACTTATTATGAGGTGTACACTGACTGCTGTAACCTTATAGCATATAGGCATGTATGGCCTAGTGACTTTGGGTTGGTGACGGACTGCATGTATAGTGAGAGTTATCACATATAGCCTCGGGGTGTAATAGTGTATCATCTAGGTGTCCTGCCCTCGGGTGATTGCAAAATGAAAAATGACTTTACGGTGATTTACAGCATTATCATCTACATGCAGTGTAAGAGTTTTTTATTTGCTTCTGTAAATTTTAATTTTCTGTTCAATTTTACATATTTCCTTTTTTAGCTGTAGGTTGACATAATACCTTTACTTTTATTTATTTTACTTTTATGTGGTGTTGAGGATCAAACTCAGTGCCTCACACTTGCTAGGCAAGCACTCTACCACTGAGCCACAACCCCAGCCCAACATATTTCTTTTTAAAGCATGCACACACATGATTTACCATGGTATATTTTCCAGAATGTTTATCCTACATTAAATGAGGCAGCCTTGAATATGTGTGTACATATGTAAATACGTATATATCATATACATATACATATATATGTATGTATGTGTGTGTATGTGTGTGTGTGTGTGTGTAAATGATACATAATTTTTTTCTCAAATTTAACCAGAACTCTTTCAATCTTATTTGTCTGCTAAAAGCATGAACATTTGACTTTGCTGACATTCTGTGGATATGCTTATTTTCATTATCTTAAAATTTTGTTTTTTTGTCTCGGACTGTTTTTTGTACTCCTTTTCATAAAATTTGCCTTCTCCAAACTATTGAGACTGATGATTAGCTAATGAAGTCTTAGACTCTTTATTAAACCATTGAAGAATATGTGTTTTCTTATTTACTTCAGCTTTAGGTATATCCCATTTTCATAGCTTTATTATGGTGTTCTTGACATATAATAACCTGTGCATATTTCAGGTATATACTTTAATCTTTTGAGATATGTGTTCATCCATAAGACCAGCACCACAATCAACATAGTTAATATATCTACTCCCCTAAAGTGTTCCCTGGTCCTCTTTTAAAATCCTTCCTTTCTGCTCTTCACCACTTTTTAAAACTAATTTTGATCTTATTGGACAAAGCAAAACATAGAATTTGTTTCAAAATTATAGATCAATGAAATTATCACAGAGGGGACACACCTTGTAGCTACTGTCTACATCAAGAATCAGAACTGCAAACCATGGCACATGCCTGTAATCCCAGTGACTCAGGAGTCTGAGGCAGGAGATCAAGTGTTCAAAACCAGCCTCTGTCCACTGTATTCTCCTTATTTGTAACTACAGAAATTACCTTTTTGTTCCAGTGAGTACTGCTAAGGTGTTCTTTAAAGCAACCTAATGAAAAACAGAAGTGTACAAATTTCTTTATTCAATTATAAGAATATAAGCTACTAGGTGCAGCTGTGGGCCCATTGTCACCTACCTGCTGTATCAGGACTTGTATGTGCACATCTCATTTTATTTTCACAAATATGTAAAGTATGAGTACTGATTTTTAATTTAGAAATGAGGGAAATTATTTTCCAGGAGCTAAGTGTACTTCTCCCCATTGATAATTACTTATCAAGAAGCCTGTGAACAGCAGTCACCTCAGTTTCATCCCCTGGGGGTTTTACTCACCTGTGAAGGTCTTCATTTCCTAAGTGTTACACAAGAAATGCAGTAAAAATATGTAAGACGTGTTGAGAAAAAAAGAGCTTCTGCAGCAATATTAATACAATGTTACTAGAAAAAAGATGAGATGTAACAGAGCTACCTCCTGTGACCTCCAAAATAAGATTGGCTTCAGAACTAAATTCTCACGTGGATCAAATGAAAATTCATTTTAAATATTAGAGTCATTTATAGGGTTGCAAGATTAGTCTGCCTTAGGACTTAAGGGATGTATTTGGAAATAAACATGAGATACTCAAATTGGGAGGTTTCTCAGGGGAAAATGTCTTATATCCCATTCCAACACGTCTCCAGAGGAGAGAGGGAAGGCTTGTTGAGTCGAGCGTCCAGGACTGTGGCTGGTGAAGGTGGAAAAGGCAGTCCCAGCTGTTAAATAGATTAGTTCTCGAAGGATATATTTTAAAATTTACAGGCAGAGTAAATTCAGTGGATCTTCATGAATTCACTTGTAAGATGAAGAGAATAGGATGTGAAATAACACATCAGAGACCATCACACTTTGTAAGTAAAGTTTTGTTTAATTTTTATTTCAATTTTTTCATGAGTTTAGGTGCCTACATACAAAATACATTTTTTATCATTGGCCAAATTCCAAACGTACCTGAGAGCCTCACATTACTCTTAGTTCTCTTAGCTACCGAAGGTCTCACGAGTTGCCTCTTGTTTATAATTTGGTTGTCACACAGCTCCTGTGAGGAGGTGACGTACTGGCCTCAGTGAGTCTCGGCTCTGTGCCTGTGTGTGTGTGTGTGTGTGAGTCAGCCTCTTGTGTCTTGCTCTGCCTGGAATAAAGATCTCTTCACGAACACACCTTCAGGCAGTGTTCAGATCAGATTGCTGGGGAGGTGTACCAGGAACAAAGTGGACAATGAGATGATGGCTGAGGAGGCTCAGGTCCCTGTGGTGCAGAGGCCACAGGGCAGAGTCGCACATCTGACAGGAAGTGCTCCCTCTCACATAGCAAGAGCTTTCCAGTCCTGCTTCTGGAGCCCTCTCAGTGCCTCTCCTCTGACCAACTGAGCCCTTCCGCCTTTCTCCCTGACCACTTACAGTGTGCATGTCTCCCTGAGCTCCGTGCCAGGTTAGTTTTCTGCCTTCTGATAGCTATCTTCTGTTGGGCTCAGGAAAAACCAGTATTTATTTGCAGTTCATTCACATTTTTCTTCTTTAATGTATCAGAGCAAATCTGAGAAACTGATTATTTTAAATATGTATTTTCTATATGTAACAAACGTACAGAATATTCTATATTTAAGTATAAATTATATATAATTAATGACTTATTTATATGTAATTCATTATATTTTACATGTAATTTATTCATTAATATATCTCCTTACATAAATTCTGTTTAGAGTATGTGCTTGAACTATGTACTTGTGTAGTATTATATATCTATACATCTAAGTTACATCTGTACATATATATAGATAAACAGATGTAGATACAGATACATAAATCATGTATCCATATATATATTTCTGATTTGAGGTGTTCATACATTCATTGAAAAGACTATATTTTCTCCATTGAAATTTTCTTGTGAATGAACAGTTATGCTTGTTTTAGTGTATTTCTAAGTTTCCAGTCTGTTCCACTGATTTGTTTGTATATTCCTTGCCAAATATCTCTCTGTGTTGATGACTGTAACTTCATAGCAAACCTTAAAGTCTATAAGCTTGTTTCAGAACCTTTTGGTTCATTCTTTCTGTTCTACAGAAACAATTCTGACATCTATGGGGAAAAAAAGCAATTGTCCTTCTTCTTTCTCAAACTCAGAACCTTTTTTTTCTCTTTTCTTTCCTTGGTATTTTTCCATAACTGTTGATAGGAATAGTTTTTTGTTCTTTAACTTGTTAGTATGATGGATTATGTGATCATATGAATTTTGAATCAGCCTCCCTTGTGTGAAATAATCCCTATTTGATTCTAGTGTAAAATTTTGGAAATGGAGCATGCAAAACAAACCTATTTTGTGCTGGAAGATATTAAAATACTTTAAAAATAAATTAAGGGTTTGGGACATATCAAAAAAGTAAGTCTAAGATGTCTCCTAGTGACCCAAGCTTTAAAAATGTGGGACACAAAATAAATAATGACAGCAGTGGTTTGCTATCACCCAAATATCCATGAGTTAACATTCATATATAATGGTTACATGAGAAAGGTAGGAAGAAAATAAAGTGGGGACAGATCATCCTTTGAGAAAAATTCTAAGTAATAAGTATAGGGGGATTATAGATAATAGAAAGTCACTGGTAAAATACTGTAGTAACAGCTCCCATGAAAGGTAGGAAGAAAATAAAGTGGGGACAGATCATCCTTTGAGAAAAATTCTAAGTAATAAGTATAGGGGGATTATAGACAATAGAAAGTCACTGGTAAAATACTGTAGTAACAGTTCCCATAGGCAATCTTCACTGAGGAATGCAATATTTGTGGGTGAAACAAGTGAGAACATTATATTGTTTAGCTTAATGTAAAAACTCTTAAACACCCATTAAAATAATTTTCTCTTAATTTCTTTGACATCTATGAAGATTTAGAGCAAAAATTATAAAACTGTATTGTGGAATTTATACTGTGAAAATTCAGCACTTATAATTCTTGCACAAAGGATAGAAAAAAAAACAGTCTAATGTCTTTATATATTTTATTATTAAAATCATACTATAAGAACTATGCAAATTATGGTAGATACATGTTATAATCCTTATACTAGTGGGTAAAAATCAAAAGCTATGTCATTGAAATACTGGTAAGAAATTAAAGTGAATCGAACAGGTATTTGTTTAAGAATATGCTTAGACCCTTCAGTTCTAATGGTACAAAACAGGAAATAACCCAGATGTTTTTCAGTGCTGAAGTGAATGAACACTTTGCCATGCATCCACATAATAAAACACTTCTCAGCAATACCAAGGAGTATATTCTGAAGCACACATCCTTACTGAATCTCAGAAACATGGTGTGCTAAGTCAGATAATCCTAAAATCATGCTTATTGTATAAATTCAGGCACAATGAACCTGTGGTTCAAAACTCCTAACTGTAACTTACATTTGGGGGAGGAAAATTTGACTGGGAAGAACCACAGATACTTTTCTTGAGATATTATAAATATTCTGTGCTTAAACACAGTAAGCACAGTTAATTTTTGTCACATTTGGGATGTGTACATCTGAACTCACCCAAAATTAAATAGAGTGGGGTGAGACTGGGGAGTGGGTAGACACATAGGGGAAGTAAAAATGGTGCATAATTAGCAGATGTTGAATCTGGGGCAGGAATATTGTACTATTTATGTGTTTTTAAAATTTATATAATAAGCCATTTGTGTAAACATCAATATCTTATCTACACTGTTAATTCTTAATATCTTGGTTGCCTCTCTGGATCATAGTGGGAGAAATCAATTATTGGTTTATCCTGAGCAAGGCTTATTCTTATTCCTTTGTTATACAAATGTGTTTGCTTTGTGAAAATTCATGAAGTTTCACATATGTGCTTGTGTATGTTTTTGTGTGCACATCATATATTAGTGTAAATATTAAGTATGATTGATTTGCATAAAACTCAGTGTCTTAGAATAACAGCAGCATTTTGGTTTTTGTTTTAGAGTAGGACATGTTTGCTTATCTTATGGATTCTAATATTCTGAGGAATTTATCTACGTCCTATGTCCTTGGGTGGCCACCTGTATTTTTTATTTCAGCCCCAATTTGGTTGATGACCTTGTTTATACTTTTATTTTTATTTTATTTTATTTTTTTACTACAAAAGTGCTTTACTACTGAGTTGCATCTCCAGCCCTTTTAATTTTTTTTCCTTGTGGGACAGGTTTTCACTAAGTTCCTGGGATTGCAGGCATGTACCCCTGTACCCAGCTTAACCTTTCTTTGGATTGAAATTTTTCCCAGGAAAATCCTTTTACACATTGATGCTCATCATGAGCAGGCTACATAGTGCAATCTCAATAAATATGAACTGAGTTCTATGAGTAAAAATAATGGCTATAAAAATGAATTTTTGCAAAGGCTACAAATTAAGTAAAGCAGGTGTTACAATTTGGATAAGTGTTCACCAAAGTCAGTGCATTAATGGGTTGGTTCCAAGTGTGCTGGTGTTGGGAGGTGGTGAAACTTTGTGGAGAGAGGCTGAGTGGGTGATCATTGGGTCATTAAGTGGAGAGCGTGCAACTGAAGGGGGTTGTGGACTCCTGGTGTTTTCTTTGTTCTTTGACTTCCTGGACATGAGGTGATCATTTTTGCTTTGCTATGTGCTTCTTCCATGATGTGTTCCCTTACCTCCAGCCCAAAGCTACAGGGACAATCAGTTATCAACTGGACACTCCAGAACTGTGATTCAAATAAGTCTGTTCTCTATATCAGTTGATTATTACAGGGTTTTTTTATGGTAATAAATAACTAACACTTTGGGTGAGCAAATGTTTTATGTATATTTACAACTAGTTCTTAAAATTTTTTTTCATTAAAGCAGCAATTTTTAGGTTTATGTGCATATGATAAATTCATTAAAATCTTTAGGAAGCCAGTGGCACACACCTGTAATACCAATGGCTCTAGGTTGAGGCTGGAGGATTGCAAGTTCAAAACCAGCCTCATAAACTTAGTGAGGCCCTAAGTAACTCAGCAAGATTCTGTTTTCAAATAAAATATAAAAAGGGCTATTTTTTTCAGTGGAGAGATGCTCTTTCCATGCTGTCTTCAGGCTTTCTTGATGACTTTTTGTGGGACTACCAACACAATGCAAGCTGGCTTAAGTTTCTTTTCTTCCCAGGCATTGCCTTTAAGAAAATACCAATTAGCTGTGAGGGTGTATGTCAGTTTGCCCCTCCACCCATCACGGTTTTTTCTCTATGTCCAGGGTACTCTGTCCAATGAAGGTCACATTGACTGTACTGCACCAGGGATTGAACTCAGGGTCCCTTAAACCCTGAGCCATATTCCCAGCCTATTTTATGTTTTACTGTGAGATGGAATCTCCCCAAGTTGTTTAGAGCCTCTCTAAATTTTTATGACCTCACTAAGTTGCTGATACTGGCCTCAAACTTGTAATCCACCTACCTCAGATTCCCAAGTCACGGGGATTAAAAGCTTGCACAACCACAGCTAGTCCATACAGAGATTTTTAGGGGCCTCCGTCTTCAGAAACCAGCAGGGCCAAAAGCAGGTGCTGTCATACCTGGGAACCCCATGAGGCCATTGTACATGCTGAGGTCTGTGTGCAGAAGGCCGGACTCCATTCAGAGCCATCTGCTTTCAGGCAATAGGGCAAAGGACCATAACACCAGAGTTGGTGGAGTTGCCTCTCTTCATCTGCCTTGGCCTTGGGTCAGAGCCTAGGGGTTGGACCTGACCTCTGAGGCCAGACCAGGGGCTCCTATTTGTCTCTGTGGGTAGGAACCTTGCTACTTGTGGTCAGCTGCAGTGCAGCCTGGTTAGTCCAGGGCCTTCAGCCTTTTTAGTCAGAACTTAGCTGATCCTTTTGGCCAGAGTTCAAGAGGTTGCCATTTTCTCTCTACTCCAGCCATTTGCTTTTATCCACAGCTGCACTTTTCTTTCTTGTCTTGTTTATCCTGTCCTTCTTCCTATACATGTGGGTTGATGGGTCACTTCACAGGAGAAAATGCTCTGCCTGCATGATGAGTGTCTTCGGAGCAAACGAGGTGTCCTGTAAATCCTAACGAGGAGACTATCCCTGTCCCAGGTCATAATCTAGTGGTTCCCACACCACTGATATGTCCTTTTGAGTCTTTTCCCAACTTGGGCAAAGGAGGCAGAAGGCAGAGCAGAGACCAAGTCCTCTTCACTTCTCTAACCCCAGCAGATTTTCCAGGATTTTCCTTCTGATGTAGGGATGGTTTCCTGACCAGAGTGGATGAGCTGCAGCTGCCTGGAACTGGGCTAAGAGTGCAGTAGACTTGTTTTTGGTGTCTTGCTGACCTTGCACATCAGTGGCAGTGCCTTCTTACACCATCATCTCAGTTTCAGGCTGGTCAGACTCTTCCATGTACTTCCCTCTGACGGAACAATTCCAACAGCAAGATCAGAATAATTAAGGAAATCATTCAGTGACCTGATTGTTACCATAAAACATCAGCTTTTTAAATGACAGACTTGTACTTATTTGCGGCCCTCTCAGCCTGGATTGTTCCTAAGCATCTACTGGTAGAATCAATGCAGCATTGTCCATCTCGTAAAGGGCCAACAACATTCAATCAAAAACAGACACAACAAGAGAAGGTCCCTTAAAATAGGGCCAAAGAAGGGAGCCTTTGAAAAGACCTAGGGGGAAATGATGGGGGAAAATCTCCTAAGATCCTTACTCCCACCCACATAAGCACAACTCCGATACCAGTGGTGACATAGATGTCCACAGAATGAGGGACCAGATGTGTGAAATCAAGGGTCTCCATGTGCACCCTGGAGGAGCTTACCAGATGTCCATGTTGGCATGACTTTACTGCATTCATTTTCCTTAGTAGACCCATGGTGGAGCAACCCACGCCATTCAGGGAGAGATGCAGGAGGTCCCTGAACCAAGGAGCCTTGGCAGCTGCTGGGAAGGCCCCTCACACCCTCTCTTTACTTACAGGAACAGAGCCTCCAGGACAACCTGAGCAAACCCACCTGGCTCCTAATCTCCTGGCTCGGTTCTCCATGCGCTCATCAGCCACCTTGCATCCTCAGTGTGGAAGTGGGGTTGCTCAGAGTGCCAGGCCTGCCCACGCAGGCTGGAGCAGGCCACTCAGTTTTCTTCTTGGTGACCAAATTTGATACTAAGTGCTTGGTCCTTGTTCTCAACAGTGACCCAATAATGAGAACAATTTTGTGAAAAAGGAATGTTATTCTTTGCTACCAAATGAGAAGCATAGTGGACTCCTGTCTCAGAGGCTGTGAGTCTAAATGCCAGGTGAACAGATTACCTTTGAAGCCGTGACTCAGAGCTTACCCTCCATCGTGGTGAGGAGTCATAATTCACTTGTATCCTTGAGAGAGCCATTTCTTAGAACTTCTGGTGCCAGTCCTAATGTCTGCACTTCTTTGTTTCTGTGGTATTTGAGCTAAAGGACTTATAACCTGGCTTAAGTCCTGACTTAACAGGAAAGTTAATCTAATTTTCCCCATGGTTGTGGAGGCATACAGGGAAAATAGAAAGGAAGACACAGGTCTGTTTTTTAAAAAGCCACAGTGGTAGAGCAACAAGGGTTATGTTCAAAGAATGAAGTGGACCTCTGTTACATTCATAGGCAGAAGCTAATAGAACACCTGGCAGATGGGAAGATGGGGGTTGATGAAGAATGCAACATTAAATCTATCTGAGCATCATGGTGGAGGCCGGTAGTCCCAGGGACTCAGACACGGAGGTAAGAAGGTTACAAGTTAAAGGTCAGACTGGGGAACTTGGTGAAACTATGAAAGATCAAAACAATGGAAATGGCTGGGGATGTAGCTCAGCTGTGAAGTGCCCTGGGTTCAGTCCTCAATACCATGAAAAGCAAAAAAAAAAAAAAAAAAAAGCAGACATAAAATCAAAGAATCATTTGCTGTGGAGCCAGCATGTGCTTAGGAGGGCACAGGAAAAGAGTGTGTGTTGGCTGAGGCTCAAGTGGGTCAGACTTGATGGAACTGTAGGCAGGAGGAGAATTTAAGCCAATTTTAGTTAACAAATACTCTGGTCTATCCACTAAAGCAAACTGTTCAGGTAATTGTTTATGAATGTTTGCATTGCTATAATTAAGAAGGACAATCTGAAGTCATAATGGGATGGGTGAATTTTTTTTTTTTTTTTTTTTTTTTTTTTTTGGTACGGGGTATTGAACCCAGCATTGCTTAACTACTGAGCTACATCCCCAGACTGTTTTATGTTTCACTTGGAGACACAGTTTCACTGAGTTGCTTATGACCTCACTCAGTTGTTGAAGTTGGCTTTGAGGTTGGTTTTGAACTCATGATCCTCTTGCCTCAGCCTCTGGAGGTGCTCGATTACAGGTGTGCATCACGACACCCAGCTCAGGAAGGGTGACTCTGTAGTAAGCTGCTGTAGAAGAACACAAAGCAGGGGGGAATATTTTCACTCAGCTCTTTCCTAGGATTACCTACTTGCCCCATCTTCTGCACTTTCCACGTTCTGTGTTTCTGTTCTATAACTTTCTGAGCTACGAGAAGCTGGTATACATAGTCAAGTGTTTTTCTTTATTCTAAATAGTTATGTCAAATTATTCAAAATTTTAGGTAGTTGTATGATCCTCCATTTTATAGACAGTTGATAAGAGGTGTAGAAGATATTATGAGGCCTGTAACTGGATTTTAATTAGGCCAAATACTGTAGGTTTGAGCCCCAGATGTGTGGTGTTTCTAACAACCAGTGCCAAAATTGAATTACTGGATAACTAGTTGTTAGTACATTGGTTGATATTTTACAGATTCACACTTTTGTTGTTAGAAATGGTTGCAGAAAAAAGACATTATATGTTGGGACCTTAAACTGACTCTAGCTATGTGTCATTCACTGGTGAGAATTGTGATCCTGGAAGAGGGAGCATTTCCACATTGTGAAAAAGAGACGTGGGGTGTATCAACCCTTTTAATTCTGTGTCTAGAATTTAGATACAGGAGTAGCCTACTTAAGAAGGGGGAGAAAACTGCTAGCTCCTGAAGATCAGAGTGAAGCTGTGCCAAAATGCAAAGGTCCCTCTGAGCAAGGAACTGGCTGAGAAGAGCTGAAAATAAGAGTGTGTCATTCTGACATTATTCACACAGGGTTTGGATTGCACCTCCTTGCACCCTATTCCTGTGTGGGGCCTGACACTTCCCAGTCGTGAATTCTGGGTGGGAATTGCCAATCAGGCCTACAGTCAGAAAGGAGGGGTGTCTTTGCACAGTTTCATTGGACTTCTTCTGCCATATGTCTAGAGCTCTGGAATGTCCTCTGTTTATGAGGCACAGTGGCTCTGCTGGGGCCTTTTCACTCTCTGAACTGCAGGTCATGCAAGACCTCTAGGAAGGGTGCTAGGATACCTAGGATGTCAGAAAACATAGAATCTGCAGCTTTTTGGAAAAAGGAAGAGTCATCTGTGGAGGGGACTGTGACCTGCCTAAAATTAGCTCCAGATGCAGCTGGTATAAGTTTACTACTGTGCCTTTATGGCTTTTGAACACTCTGGATCATGCAGTTTGAGATCAGCAGATAGCTGGAATGTCAGGACGTTCTGTCACTAAGCACAACCATCAGTGGTTATCTCTAGATCCCCCCAGTTTGTGCAGAGTACACAAAACATCATCCTGGGAGAAGCCAAATTGGTTGATATGGTTCCTGTATTGGAGGTGCTTTGTTGACAGCAGACGGCAGCTTTTCCTTTCTCCCCAGGGTAATTCATTTTGTGTTATTTTTCCACAATGAGTGGCAGGATCACTAAATTTAGAAACTATTTTCTCTATAACTGTTTATAGGGCTAACAGCAGATCCTTCATTTTTGAGTTTCCTCCACAGATGCCAAAATATCAATTTTTCCCTTTGCGGATCAAGGATTATTAAAAATGCTTACCCATGCAATATTTGAAGCTGACACAGTGTTTTGTTATATACCCCTATGTAATGGATGATGCTTTTGAAAATGTTTGTTTCAGGTTAATTTCACATGGATAGAGAGCAGAGAATAATCACTAGACTCTGCTTTAAAAAATCTTTCTACCTCCTTTTTCTTTCTTAAGGAGTTACCACCATATTTTGGAGAAGTATTCTGGCTTATATCTGGGGTGTCTCCAAAATCTCACATGATGAAATATGGTCCCCAGTTGCAGCAAGATGGAGAGATGTGCTTTTAGACCATGCCTGGATCATGGGAACTCTGTCTTGTTCGTGGACTAGTTGAGGTAGGCCCGAACAGGGTCATCTTCTCCCAGTGCCTTCGGATTTCTCTGCTGCTTGCCTGCCTTGAGCTGAACACCTTTTCTCCACACTTTTCTTTTATGATGTTTCTGTTTTGGAGTGAGCCTACCACAGACTGAGTCCTCTGAAGATGTGAGCTAAAATAAATGTTTCCCATTCTAAGTTGTTACTTTTAGCTATTTAGGTCACAGAAATGAAAAGCTCAGTACAACAGAAACTTTACTGGGTGGCATGTCCTTATCCAGTGTCCCATTTTTTCCCCATGTGCTGAATTTCAGAACTAAAAGAAGTATTTCTCTTAGGTTGTAGACCATCAGCCTCCTAGTTGTCTCTTTCCAGAGGACAGACTGAGGATTGGGGTGGAGACGTGGCAGAAAAACTGGTGGTCCTGGGGCTTAAAGCCATCTCCTTATATCCATTTTATCTATATCTAGTACCCCTTGGAACATGAATGTTTTTCCCGTAACCTCCATTTCTAAGAGATTTTTGGTAGCCTACAAATTGGATCATGGTGGTGAGGGTGAGATACAGAATTCATTCTCCTCTCTGTATTATCTCTGAGTTGTGAATGCAAGGAGAATATCCCAAAGTTCAAGAAAAACCACGCCCTTCAGGATGTAAAAGAATCCACAGTGTACTTCAGTGAATAAGAATAGGAATGGGAGAACGTCCAAGGTGTCAGGACGTCGTGACTTTAACCTTGGGTCTGACATGTCTGTATTAGTCTGCTCTGCTCTTCTGGGCTCTTCACCTTGAAAAGAGTTCTTTACTTACTTCAGTTTCAACTTTTCCCCAAGTGTACAGTATATTTTATTAGTAGAGCTTCAAAGATAAGAAAATATATCCAAAGCTACAGGATAGAGTTGGATTTTAGTAAAGGAAGTCAGCCTTACATCAGTTTATCTAAATGTTTTATTTGCATTTCTTCTTTTCTAGAGTGTTCTTTCTGAATTTCTCATGGGCTCCATATTTTAGGAGATGATTTCAAGTGAATTCCAGGGCTTAGCCTTGAACATTATACCAGCAATTGTAAATAGGGAAAATCTCTCTCCCATTTTGGCTGCAGAAAAATGGATGCAGTTTTCAAAAATTGAGTGGCAGCTTCATAGCTGAATTTCACATTTACCAAGTCATTAGCTCCTCATACATGAAGGCCTGTGACAGTCAATCTTATCATCTGGGTATTGGAGCTTAATACTAAATCATGTGATATAAATTTTGGTAAATTCTAGAATCATTCATGTGATTTGTTTTAGTAAATGGTTTGTTATCATGGAGATAGCAACCAAACATTACATTTATTTTCTGAAAAAGATGGATGCTTTTGCTTGTCTTCGTGAGGTATGAAGTTTAAGTGCTTCACACACTTGTTGCCTCTCACAGACGTCGACACTGATTTTGGCCAGGCGTGGTTGGTGGTATATGTCTGGGATGCCAGCTACTCAGGGGGCTAATGCAGGAGAAGTGCACATTTGAGATCAGCCCTGGCAGCTTGTTTCAAAATAAGATTGTTTTGGAGATTGCTTCAAATGAAAAGTAAAATGACTAAGGATGTTGCTAGTAGTGAATCTGCAAATATTTCCTGGGTCCAATCCTTAGTACAAGACAAAATTCATTGAGTGTGGACTTCTGTGCATTAAATAGTGGGTCCTTTCTCATTTAAAACTAAATGGATAAAGTTGGGAAGAAGAGAGGACTGAGCTCGATGACTCTTAGTTGAGTTAATCTTGAACCTATGAAAGAAGGTCCTTGGGACCCATGTGTTTTGTTTTTTGAGACCCTTGTTTTCCAGGTATGGGTTTGAATTTTAAGCAGTCACTCCTGAGAGGGAAGTCTAGAGAAGGAGGAGGTTTCCAGGTGTGTGACCCAGGTCAGGGAGGCACTGAATTTCCCTCCCAAACTACCTTATGTTTGGAACGTGCAGACCTTTGCTTCTCTACCACTGAGGTTTGTGTTTAACGTGTTTCAGTCACTTTGCTCCCTTTTCTTCTCACAGTAGTCAACTTTAACTCTTTAAAGTATGTATCCCCATATATACCCCATATGTCAGGAGGCTTCTCTTTTTACACTTTCATTTGGGCCATGCCAGGCCTGCAGGATTGAAAAGGTTTTCTTTTTGATAAATGGACATTGGGAAAACTTGGTGTCTTAGATTCCCATTGGGGATGTTTTCAGGCTATTTGATTTTGCTGAAGAAGTGAACCATGCTTTGTTTACTTTCTATCTGGATGCTCCATCATCAATAAATACACAAGTATTAATAAAATGTACATCTTTGCCCCTAACAAATTAGTAAGTCCTGAAAGAACAGAATGATTAGAGGCAGCTCAATGGTATAGAATGCCAAGGGAAGTCTTCTGCAATACCCTATTATGTCATTTTGTTTTGATTTGGCCACTGATATAACAGCCTCATGATGTATCCTCTTATGTTGATTGACACTTTGTACCAATTGTTCTGTTTGTTCTACAGCTCTTTTAACCTTATTTGCTTGGTATAAATGCTGTCTACCAGACCTTCCCTATAAACTTGCTTTTTCTCTTTGTCTTTAGGCATCTTGGTAGAATTTTTCTAAATGATCTACATAAACCATCAGATTTGATACAGAAACTCTTCTTTCTGAGTAATTTGTGTGTGTGTGTGTGTGTGTGTGTGTGTGTATGTGTGTGTGTGTTTCTTGCTTTGGGGAATGTAGCCTCTACCTTTTGTTTACCAGAGACACTGGCTTTATTACTGGAGGTCCTGAAGCAGGCCACAGTCCTGTAGACTTTCATTTTATTCTACCTGCAGCTCAAAGACATACACCTCATAACCTCCTTGCATTTTTCCTGAATGAAGTAAGAGTCATCTTTTCAAGTGTCTGAAAATTTTCGATCACGGGAAAAATTGAAAAGTATAAAAGACTCAGTAACTGTTGCTCTTATTTTATTTGCTATCTTTAAATGTGTGCATCTCAATAGTGTCTTTTAAAATTGCATCCACCCCAAATTGGTTTATATGTGTTACATGGAATATACTTCTTTTTATTTACATAAAAAATTGTTGTTTCAATGTATAAAGTTGACATTTCTAGGTATGTGTACATAAAACCTAAATATCATTTGATGAATTTAATTTTGTTTCTACTTATCATGCTTCTATTAGTCTCCTCATATTTATAATCACTGCCTTGCTATGAAAATTCTTCTAACATTCAAATTTTATCTTGACTTTAATGCTCCTTTTTTACTGAATTACAAGTCAAATAAATTTGAGTAAAAATCACACTCTGCCATTTTCTGGGTGTTTGAAAAATGTCGTAAAAGATTAATACCACTTCTACTATCACTCTTCTACTTTTGGTTTTTTGCATTGGTACACCAAAAAACTCTAACAGTGAGAAATATATATTTGAAAGAGCCAAAAAGAATTGTTGCTGATAGTCATTATTTTGGGAAAAGTACATAAATTCCTTAAAATACTTGAACTCAGATTTATCAATAATTTTTTCCTGAAGTGGTCTACCTCATTTCTAATAAAGAGTTTCTCTTGGAACACTAGCACTAAGATCACTAGATTGTAATTATTGCTACATATTCAGAAAACCAGGTCCCATCCCAGAACTGCTGAACCAGAGTCTACATTTTAGTAAATCTCTGATTCATGGTTGTGCATTTAAAATTTAAGAATCACACTTTTTATACACCATAACTTTTTTTAACCATATCTTCCTTGTCTGAAAAATAGACAATTTATCTTATATAGTAAATAACAATTAAAATGCATATTATTGTGTTAATGCCTTAACTTTACATTTTATTTCATCAAAGTGAAGTATATAAACTTTTTTTTAACTCTTGATCCTCTTGTCAGTGTTAATAGAGAATATGAATGTGTTACAAAGTGTTTTCTTTTTTTAAAAAAATGCTTTTTTTTAGATATTGAGGGACCTTTGTTTTACTTATTTATTTATATGTGGTGCTGAAAACTGAACTCAGGGCCTCACACATGCCCAGAAAGTGCTCTACTACTGAGCCACAACCCCAGCCCCCCAGGTATTTTCTTGAATAATAAAAGCCACTCACCTACTTGAGAGCCAGTTCTACTAACTTTCATTTCATCTTCAGTCAACCTACAGCTCTGTGAATGATCATGTGGTCAACGTGCTATGAAGTTACCCTTTCTTATTGCAGGAGCCGTTGACACTCAGGGACGTGGCCATCGATTTCTCTGAAGAGGAGTGGGAATGCCTGGAGCCAGCTCAGAGGAGTCTATATAGAGATGTGATGTTGGAGACCTGCAGAAACCTGGTCTTCCTGGGTGAGCAGAGCTTCCTTCAGAATTCCTCATTAATCAGAATTCCTCATTGTATAATTTCCTTCCCTTTCAGAATATCTTTTGGGATATTCATGGATGAGTTTCAGATTTTTGCTTTCAAGAAAAAGGATTGGGCAGTTTTTGTTACAGAGAAGAAAATGTTAATGCCATTTCTTTCAGTCCTTTCTAGACGTGATGTATACACTTCACTTTAGGTTAGTGGTACTTTCAGTAATTGAGTGATATAAAATGATGTGACCTAAACGTCAAAGTGCATCTTCCCTTTATGGTACCATCAGTGCTACTACTATTAAGCGTCAGTTGTCACAGGGAAAATCCAATGAAAATATCTTATTTTCTCTAAGCTATATTTGGGCACCTTCCTCTGGAGCAAAGGAGAGAGCCCTGAGCCATTTCCCAGGTGGATAGATATTCATGAAGCAGAGGACACAGTTGAGAGATCCAAAAGTCAAGGAGGAAGCCAAACTTCCAAATGATTGTGGAGAAATTATTATGCCACAGAAAAGATTTTCTAGAAGCTTAGGTTTATTTCTCTTACTGTTCTGGAAGGACACGTATTGCCCTATGTTTAGAATGGTTTCACCTTCTTTAGTCTCTTCCTTCTCCTTGGTTGATGTCCCAGTACATTCAAATTAACAGCCTACCACTCCCCTTTGAGGGGGTCAGCATGCTGTGACAGCATTCCATTATTTGGGTGAGTCTCTCAGAAATTCATGCACATTTCTTGAGACCTCTAGGTGAAGCCATTGTGATATATTAGCATAAAGCAATTTCTCTAATATTGCTTATACATTTATTCATTGAACGTCCCTTATCAAGCTCATTATGAATACTTATAATGAATTTTCTGTGGAATTTTTCTGCCATATAATGAATGTCAGTGATTCACAATGGCTGCTCATTTTGTACATATGGTCACAGGTAAAAATTCTAGTTTTATAAAAGGCTTTGTAAAATAATACATCCATGGTTATTTAGATTTCTTTTGGTTAAATTTTCTTTTTCTTTTTTTTTCTTTTTCTGTGTTTTATTTTATAGGGTAAATTTCATGTTGTAATGCAATGTTTTCATTTTTTACCTAAACTTTATGATTTGATGGCAATTTCCAATATTTCACAAATTAGGGCTATGCAAGATGAAATTAAAATATGCCTGATGCTTGTTTCCCTTGCCAATAAAATTATATTTCCTTCTATTTTTAAAAAAAATTTGTTTCTATTGCCAATAAAATTATATTTCAGATAAAATGTGTCACATAATGTTTGTTTTAAAATATGTTTTGCATATGATAATTAATTGCCACACCTGCTTCTGGTCACTTTGTGTGTGATATTCTTATATGCTTTTCCCTTCATATTGTGTCCATAGATTTAGTGTCTCCTGTATATCGCATGCACTTGTATTTTTTTTTGTAAGCTTCCTTTGCTTCTTTTAATGCTTTTTCCTTGTTTTCTTATTGCTTTAACTTGTGGTCCACTGATTTTTATGGTGATAGTCTTTGATTCCTCTTTCTCTTCCCTTCGTTCTATGCATATTTGTTTTGTCATTTATTTTGAGATTTTGTAAAAATTATTTCAATCTTATACTACATTTTAAAGTGGCAACAAATTAACTTCATTTCATAACAAAATTCAAAATTTCTATCCTTTGAAAATTGTTATCAATGGCACAATTATTTTTATATTGCATACCCATTAAGAGTTTTACAATGATTTTTATGTTTTTGTCTTTCAAATTCTATTGAAAAAGTGTTGTATAACACATCATTCCAGTAAAATTGAATTCTCTATTGTTATATGACTTTTTCTTGCCAGGAAATCTTTAAAATTTCATATGACTTGTGTTGTGCCCATTTATTTTATTTTCAATATGAAGCACTCATGTGGTACTGAAACCAGAAGTTCTTAACCACTGAGCAACATTCCTAGCCCTTTTTAAATTTTCATTTTGAAAACGTTGCTTATGGCCTCACTAAGTTGCTGAGGATGACTTTGAATTTAGGATTTTCCTGCCTGCCTTCCATCTTGTGGGGAGTCCAGGCTTGTACCACCACACTTGGCTAACATATTTTATTCTTGATGAATGCTAATAGAATGACTGCAGTGTTTTCTAAGCACTAAAATGATAATTATATGAAATAACACATTTGTTAATTAGCTAGATTTTGTCATTTCACCAAGTATTTATATTTTAAAATATCATGATATACTTAGTAAATGCATGTAATTGAATTTGTAAATGAAATGAATCAGTAAATAACCAAAACTACAAGACTTAGAAAGCAAGGCTGCCACCATCTCCAAACCAGACCCTGGGAGTCCATTGTCAGGGTGCCTGCAGGTTTGCTTGCTCTCAGTCCCCTCTATCTTGGGATGCTGTCTGTTTTAGTCATATATTTCACTGCTATAACTAAAGGATCTGAGCAGAACAGCTGTAAAGGAGGAAAGGCTTACTCGAGGGTTCATGGTTTCAGAGGTCTTAGTCCATAGAAGGCCAGCTCCATTCTTCAGGTAGGGGAGAGGCTGAACATTATGGCAGGAGAGCGTGGCAAGGGGAAACACCTCACATGGTGATCCGAAAGCAGAGAGACTCCACTTACCAGGTACAAATATATACTCCAAAGCCAGGCACCAATGCCCACCTCCTCCAGCCACACACCACCACTTCAGTTACCACCAGTTAATCCCTGTCAGGAGATTAATTGACTGATTGGGTTAAGACTCTCACAACCCAATCATTTCTCCTCTGAACCTTCTTGAATTGTCTCACATGTGAGCTTTTACAGAACACTTCACATTCAAACCATAACACTAGCCAGGGTCTGGAAGTCTGATATCAGGGTGCCTGCAAGTTTGCTGCCACATCTTTGTTCCTGACTGCCTACATCTGGGGATACCAACCAGGCCTGGAGGTCCAGTACCAAGGTGCCTGAAGATTTGGTTGCATCTGAGGTCTTCCTGCTGGATGTGCTAGTGGCCACCATCTTGCTGCTGCATCATATGGTCTCTTCTTTATATAAGGACATTCCTGATAGTTTCTCTAATTGCAAATTTAAACAACATTGAGGTCTTGGGGCTGCAACATGGTGGAGCATAAGGAATATGAAATCCAGATTTGTGACTTTGCAACTAGATCTGTGTGACTCGGTCTCAGCCTAACAATCCTGTGGAAATTCAGAAACTGGGAGCATTTCATCACAGGATAGGAAGGCTGGAGAGAACCAGGCTTTCCCCAGCTCTGCAAGTCCTGAGTGTGTGGGGATGGATGGGGCTGGCTACAGTGGGTCAAATGTTTGGTAGAAGGTATGAGGGCATCTTGCGATCACCTTGTCCAACCAGCCAGTTTGGCACCCACTAGACCACAGCTACCATCAATTTCCAGACTCCCACAAATATCAACTGAAAAGGGAAACTGAAAAACTTTTGAACACCAAGGGAAACAATTGTTCAATTTTCCATTGAGATCTCTTTTTGAAAAAGTAGTTATTACTATTTCTCTCCCTCTCACTTCTCCATCATTTATGAAACCAAGTACTTTTCATGCATTACTTTATTGAGGACTGGGATGTCTAAATAGTATATTATGGTTTTGTTCTGTAGTCTTATATTTTCACTGCTTTTTCTTTTACCCTTTTTTATTATGTTCTGTATATTTTCCCTCTCACTTATCTGTTTCTCTGAATTCTTTCTCTCTTTACTTCTTCTAACAGGCAACCTCTATTAATTCCTCTTTCACTCTTCTTATGATTTATTTTTTAAGAATGCCCTTAATTTTCTTCCTGATGCTTATTTGAAACATATGTGTAATTAGACCATTAGGACAAGTGCCACATTTGAAGATAACAATATGGAGATGTACAAGCATTAGGGATTCTTGACTGCTTGAATGAACTACTGTATTAACCCAGAATCATTTATTCTAGACTTAGAAAATGAACTTAACTTCTAGATTATAGAAATCACTATTAGTGATTTTTTTTCTTTATGGGCAGATCAATTGAATTACAGAATATTATTATACTTTGTTATGGGATCTGAAATATCCCTCAAAACTCGTGTTAAGGGCTTGGTTACAAATGTAGCCTTTGGAAGGTGATGGGATTTTTTAATATAAATTTTCCTTACCTATTTAATTACTTATTTTATTAGTTCTATTTGTTATACATGAGAGTAGAATACATTTTGACACATTGTAAACAAATGGAGCATAACTTCTCCTTCCTCTAGCTGTACATGGTGCTGAGTCACACCAGTAGTGTAATCATACATGTATATAAGGTAATATCTCTCTCATTCTACTGTCCTTTCCATCTGCACCACCCCTTCCTCCCCTTACTCCTTTCTGCCCAATTCAAAGTTTCTTCATGCTTCCCTAATCCGCCCCCAACCCATGAATCAGCATTTGCTTATCAGAGAAAATATTTGGCCTTTGGTTTTTTGGGGATTGGCTTATTTGACTTAGCATGATATTCTCTAGTTCCATCCATGTACCTACAAATGTCATAATTTCATCTTTATGACTGAGTAATATTCCATTGTGTATATGTATCACATTTTATTTATCCATTCACCTGTTGAAGGGCATCTAGATTTGTTCCATAGTTTAGAGATTGTAAATTGAGCTGCTATGAACATTGATGTGGCTGCATCACTGTAGTATACTGCTTTTAAGTCCTGGGGGTATAAATTGAGGAGTGGAATAGCTGGGTCAAATGTCGGTTCCATTCCAAGGTTTCTGAGAAATCTCCATACTGCTTTCAAAAGAGGTTGCACCAATCTGCAGGCCCACCAGCAATGTATGAGTGACACTCATCATTGCTTGTATTCTTGATAATTGCCCTGCTGACTGGAGTGAGATGAAGTCTTAGAGTGGTTTTGATTTGCATTTCTCTAATTGCTAGAGATGATGAACATTTTTTCATATGCTTGTTGATCAGTTGTATTTCTTCTTCTGTGAAATGTCTGTTCAGTTCCTTAACCCATTTACTGATGGGGTTATTTGTTTTTTTGGCATTAAGTTTTATGAGTTCTTTATATATCCTGGAGATGAGTGCTCTGTCTGACTGGGGTAAAGATTTTCTCCCATTCCATAGGTTCTATTTTCATATTATTGATTGTTTCCTTTGCTGAGAAGAATCTTTTTAGCTTAAATCCATCCCATTTATTGATTCTTAATTTTACTTCTTGCCCTTTAGGAGTCTTGTTAAGGAAGTTGGGTCCTAAGCTGACGTGATGAAGACTTGGGCCTATCTTTTCTTCTATTAGGCATAGGATCTCTATTCTAGTGCCTTATGCTTTGACCCACTTTGAGTTGATGTTTGTGCAGAGTGAGAGATAAAAGTTTAATTTTATTTAGTTACATATGGATTTTGAATTTTCCTAGCATTATTTGTTGAATATGCTACCTTTTTTCAAGTGTACATTTTTCTTTGTCTAATTTGAGGTAACTATTTATGTGGGTTTTCTCCATGTCTTCCATCTGTACCATTGGTCTACCTGTCTATTTTGGTGCCAATACTATGCCATTTTTGTTACTATAGCTCTATAATATAGTATAATATGGTATTGTATGCCTTCTGCTTCACTCTTCTTGCTAAGAATTGCTTTGGCTATTCTGGGTCTTTTATTTTTCCAAATGAATTTTATGGTTGCTTTTTCTAGTTCTATGAAGAATGTCATTAGGATTTTAATTAGAATTGTATTGAATCTGTATAACACTTTTGGTAGTATGGCCATTTTGACAATATTAATTCTGCCTATCCAGGAGCATGGGAGGTCTTTCCATCTTCTAAGGTCTTCTTCAATTTCTTTCTTTAGTGTTCTGTAGTTTTCATTGTAGACGTCTTTCACCTCTTTTGTTTGATTGATTCTCAAGTATTTTATTTTAGTTTTTGAGACTATTGTGAACGGTGTAATTTTCCTAATTTTTCTATACATTCATCTCACCTATAGAAATGCATTTGATTTATGGGTATTGATTTTATATCCTGCTACTTTGCGGAACTCATTTATGAGCTCTAGAAGTTTTCTGGTGTAATTTTATGAATCTTCTAAATATAGAATCATGTCATCAGCAAATAGTGATAGTTTGAGTTTTCTTTTCCTATTCATGTGCATTTAATTTCTTTTGTCTGATTGTGCTGGCTAGAGTTCCAAGGTCTCTGTTGAATAGAAGAGGTGAAAAAGGGCATCCCTGTCTTCTTCCAGATTTTATAGGGAATGCTTTCAATTTTTGTTCATTTAGAATGATGTTGACCTTGGACTTAGCATAGATAACTTTTACAAAGTTGAGGTATGTTCCTCCTATCCCTGGCTTTTCTAGTGTTTATAACAAAAGAGGTGCTTTTTTTGTCAAATGATTTTTCTGTCTATCAAGATAATCATATGATTCTTGTCTTTAAGTCTATTGATGTGATGAATTACATTTATTGATTTCTGTATGTTGAACCAACCTTGCATCCCTAGGATGAACCCCACTTGATTATGGTGCACTATCTTTTAAATATGTTTTTGTATGTGATTTGTGAGGATTTTATTGAAAATTTTTGCTTCTATATTCATCATGGATATTGGGATGAACTTTTCTTTCCTTCATTTATCTTTGTCAGATTTTGGTATCAGGGTGATATTAGCTTTATAGAATGAGTTTGGAAGGGTTCCCTCTTTTTCTATTTCATGAAATACTTTGAGGAGTATTGGTGTTAATTCTTCTTTGAAGGTCATGTAGAATTCAGCTGAGAATTCGTCTGGTCCTGGGCTTTTCTTGGTTGGTAGGTTTTTGATGATATCTTCTATTTCATTGCTTGAAATTGACCTCTTTAAATTGTGTATGTCCTCCTGATTCAGTTTAGGTAGATCATATGTCTCTAGAAATTTGTAGATGTCTTTGAAATTTTCTACTTTATTTCAGTATGAGTTTTTAAAATAGTTCTAATTATCTTCTGTATTTCCTTTTTCATCATAAATTTCAGTATTTTGAGTTTTCTCTCATTCTCTTTGTTAGTGTAGCTAAGGGTTTATCAATTTTATTTTTTTAAACAACAAACTTTTAATTTTTAAAATTGTTCCTTTGTTTCAATTTCATCGATTTCAGCTCTGATTCTCATTATATCCTGTATTCTTCTTGTCTTGTTGATTTGTTCTTCTTTTTCTAGGACTTTGAGATGTCATTTATTTGTTGACATTTTATTATTTTAATGTATGAGCTCAGTGCAACAAACTTTCCCCTTAGCACTGCCTTCATAGTGTCCCTGAGATTTCAATATGTTTCATCAGTGTTCTCATTTACCTCTAAGTATTTTTTTTAATTTTCTCCCTCATTTCTTCTGCTATCTGTATCCTTCAAGAGCATGCTATTTAGTCTTCAGGTGTTGGAGTACACTTTATTTTTTATTTTATTGATTTCTAGTTTCATTCCATTATGAACAGATAGAATGCAGGGTAGTATTTCTATTTTTTTT
Source organism: Sciurus carolinensis (assembly GCF_902686445.1). Taxonomy (NCBI): domain Eukaryota; kingdom Metazoa; phylum Chordata; class Mammalia; order Rodentia; family Sciuridae; genus Sciurus; species Sciurus carolinensis. The sequence continues at coordinate 590,436 of NW_025920213.1, forward strand.
TTTCTTTGTATTTGTTGAGGGTTGCTTTGGGGCATAACATATGATCTATTTTAGAGAAGGGTCCATGTACTGCTGAGAAGAAAGTGTATTCTTTCAATGATGGATGAAATATTCTACATATGTCCATTAAATCTGAATCATTGATTGTATTATTTAGTTATATAGTTTCTTTGTGTCGTGTGTGTTTGGAAGATCTATCCTATGGTGAGACTGGTGTGTTAAAGTATTATTGTGTTATTGTGTTGATTATTATTGTGTTGTTTTATTATTATAAAACAGTATTATTGTGTTGATTCTTGAAATTGAGAAGGGTTTGTTTGATGTCTGTACGTGCTCCATTGTTTGGGGCATATATATTTGTGATTATTATGTCTTATTGATATATGATTCCCTTAAACAGTATGAAATGCCCTGCTTTATCTCTTCTAAGTTTGAAGTCCACTTTTCTGATATGAGGATGGAAACCCCTCCTTCTTTATGCAATGTGTGTAAGTAATATGTTCTTTCCCAACCTTTCACCTTCAGTCTGTGGAAGTCTTTTCCTAGGATGTGAGTCTTTTGAAGGCAGCATATTCTTGGGTCTTGTTTTTTGATGCAGTCTTTCTGTCTCCATCTTTTGATTGATCAGTTTAGGTCATTAACATTCAGGGTTTTTATTGATATATGATTTGTATTCCCAGTCATTTTGGTTTTAACTTGACTTAGTTTCTCCTTTGATCGACCTTTCCTTTAGTGTAGTTCATCCCTTTGCTGGTTTTCATTTTTTTAAAAAAATTTCTTCCTCATGGAATATTTTGCTGAGGATATTCTGTAGTGCAGGTTTTATAGTTGTGAATTCTTTTAACTTGTTTATCATGGAAGGTTTTCATTTCACCTTCAGATCTGAAGCTTGATTTTGCTGGATATAGGATTCTCAGTTGGCATCCATTTTCTTTCAGAACTCGATATGTTATTCTAGGACCTCCTGGTCTTTAGGGTTTAGGTTGAGAAATCTGCTAAAATCTGAATTGGTTTTCCCCTATGTGTAATTTGATTTTTTTTTTCTCTTGCAGCCTTTAAAAATTCTATCTTTATTCTGTATTCTAGTCATTCTCCTTATAATATGCCTTGGTGTAAGTCTGTTGTAATTTTGTACATTTTTGGGTCCTATAAGCCTCTTCTATTTGCTTTTCCATTTTATTCTTTAGATTTGGGAAATTTTGTGATATTATGTCATTAAAAAGATTGTGCAATTTTTTTGGTTTGTTTCTCCACATTTCCATCTATTCCAATAAATCTTAAATTTGGTCTTTTATGTTATCCCATAATTCTTGGAAGTTCTTTATGGTTTCTCACCATCTTCTCTGTGCGATTGACTTTATTTTCAAGAGTGTATATTTTGTCTTCACTGTCTGAAGTTTTGTCTTCTAAGTGGTTTAGTCTGTTGGTGATAGTTTCTGTTGATTTTTTTATTTGGCTTATTATTGCCTTGATTTCAAGGATTTCTGCTTGATTTCACAATCTCTGCCTCTTCATTGAAGTGGTCTTTCAATTCCTGTAATTTCTCTCTGAAACCATACTTTATTTTAACTCGTAGTCTAACTATGTATTTTCTAAACTTCTCTGACATTTCTTCAACTGTGCTGTCTGTGGATTCTGTTGTTGGAACATCTTGGTTTTTGAGTCACTCTTCTCCCTTGTTTTTTTTATGTTGTTTGTGTGTCTTCCCATCTAGCAGTATGGATCTGATGCAGTGTAGTTTCTACCCTGTAATCTTACAGTGTTCCTGAAGGCTTCCAGTACCTCACCTTTAAGGGGGGACCAATATTAACAGCACCCAATGCAAACAAGTATACAACTTAAGGCATCTACAGTTTTGTCAAAATAAATAGAAATGATGTGTTCAATTATTGTCTACAATATAAACAATAAACTTACTAAAACGGTTTACCATTTCAAATGAGGGAATAAAAGAAGTATAAGATGTGATGTTTATGAGGGAGGAGATAAGATAGAGGTAAAAATTTATATTAAGAGCAAGGGAGGAATTAATAGAGGTTGGCTTTTAGAATGAGAGAAGTGAGAAAGCAAATCCAGGGGGACAGATAAGTGAGTGAAAAAAATACATACAGATTTATTAAAAAAAAAAAAAGTAAAAAGTATAAGAATACAAAACAGAACTGTAATAATCTATTCAGATATCCCAGTCCTCAGTAAATTGATGCATGAATAATATTTGGATTCAAAGATGGTAGAGGTGTGAGAAAGGGAAAAATAAAAGAAGGAAAGTCTCAATGGAAAATTGAATGATTGCTTCCATTGACTTTCAAAAATTTTCTCAGCTTCCCTTCTCCACCAATAGGTGAGGTTTTTCTGAAGTTTAATATTAGCTCCAGTCTGGTGGTACTAGGCTGGTTGGGTGGGTGAGCCAATAGCAAGATGCCTCATACTCTCTTCCAGTCTTCCTACCTATTGTAGCTGGCCCCTTCTATCCCTGTGACCTCCAGGACTCACTGAACTGGAGAAAACCCTGTTTTCTTCAGTTTCTCCAACCTGTGTTCCCCCAGGCACTGCCTCTAGTCTTGTACTTTCCACAGACTTGCCAGACTGGCCCACGCGAACCCACCTGCAATCTGATGGGCCTGGGCTTCAGCTTCCCTAGGCTCTACCTTGCTGCAGTCCCAATATCTCAATGTCCTTTCATCTTGCAGAGGGACCACCAGGGACTTGCTCAAACAAAGGAGCAACCCTGCAAAAAAGGCAGCCAGATGGCAGCCACTAGCACATCTAGCAGAAAGACCTCAGGTACAACCAGACCTGCAGGTACCCCAATATATCTCCTGGCCCTGGCCAGTGTCTGCCATGTGAGACCAAACCTGTGGGTACTGGGATAATGGACTTACAGGTAACAGCAAGCAGCAGGCAGTGGGTGATCTGCTGGCAGTCTGTGGGTGTTCTGCAGGCTAATGGTGGGCAATTGGTGGGTGGATGTCCAAAAGCAGGAAATGGGTAGGTGAAAAGTGAGTGATGGGCAGAGAAGAGGCGGGCAGGCAGGTGGGAAAGTGGGCAAATGGGCAAATGGTGGATAATAGGTGGTGGTCAGAGAATGATCTGTGTTCAAAAGTCTGGCAATATGCTGGCAGACAGTGGGCAATCACAGCTCACAAATGGGGGTAAACAGCCGATGATAGATGGGCAGCAAAGGCTGCCTCGCAGAAAAAAATTATCTCCTCTGTTTGAATCCCAAGTCATGGAACAACAAGAAATGCAGCCTTCCTCTAGTCCACCATCTTGAATCTTTTCCTATAAATTTTTATTTCTAACTTCTCTCATCCTTCCTCATAAACATCACATCCTACATCACTTCTGTTCTGTTTTTGTTCGTGAGTTAAAATTGTAAACCCTTTGTGCAAACCTACACTTCATATCACAGACAATAATTGAACACATCGTTTCTGTTTATTGTAACAAAACTCTAAATATCTTAATAGGAGCTATTTGGTTTAAGGCTGCATATTGTTTGCATTGGGTACTGTTAATATTGGTCTCAACTTTAAAGGTGAGGTACTGGAAACTGAACTGCCTCAGATCCATACTGGCAGATGCGAAGACACAAAAACAACCTAAAAAATGCAAGGGAAAAAAAATCACCCTAAATAAACCTAGATACTACAATAATAGAATCCATTGACAACACAGTAGAAGAGATGTCAAAGGAGGACTTCAGAATGTACATAGTTGATCTGATCAACAATGTAAAGGGTGATGTAAGGAGTGATATCAGAGATATTCTGAAAAGAAATGAAGCAGAAATTCTAAAAATGAAGGAATCAATAAACCAAATTAAAAGTTCAATGTAAATATCACGAACAGACTAGATCACTTGGAAGACAGAACCTCAGGCAATGAAGACAAAATATATCACCTTGAAAATAAAGTTAATTATGCAGAGAAGGTGGTAATAAACCATTAACAGAATGCCCAAGAATTATGGGATAACATAAAAAGACCAAATTTAAGATGTATCAGAATAGATGAAGGTGCAGAGATAGAAACCAAGGGAATGCATAGTCTTTACAATGACATAATATCATTTTCCCAAACCTAAAGAATTTAATTTCCAAAACCTAAAGAATGAAATGGAAAATCAAATACAAGAAGCTTACCAGACCCAAAATGTACAAAATTACAGCATACCCACACCAAGTAACATTATAATGAGAGTGAGTAATATACAGAATAAAGATAGAATTTTAAAGGCCATGAGAGAAGAATACCAAATCACATATATGGAGGCACCAGTTTGGATCTCAGCTGATTTCTCAACCCAGACCAAACAAAACTAAACTTCAGATTTGAAGATGCAGTAAAAACCTTCCATGATAAACAAAAGTTAAAAGAATTCACAATTTAAAAAGCCTGCATTACATAACATTCTCAACAAAATTTCCCTGAGATGAAATTTAAAAAAAAAAAAAAGAAAGCCATCAAGGGGAAGAAGTACACTAACAGAATAGTTGATCAAAGGAGAAACTAAGTCAAATTAAAAACTAAAAATAAACCAAATGTTAAGGAATTCACATAAAATCTCAATAATAGCCTTAAAAGTGAGTGACCTAATCATCAATCAAAAGACATAGGCTGGCAGATTGGATTAAAAAACATGACCCAAACATATGCTGTCTCCACGAGACTCATCTCAAAGCCAAAGACTTGGACAGACTGAAGGAAAAAGGGTGGGCAAAAACCATATCATTCATATGGATCACGTAAATAAGCAGAGGTTTCCATCCTCTTATCAGATATAGTGATGCAGCCACATCAATGTTTATAGCAGCTCAATTCACAGTAGCTAAACAATGGAACCAACATGGGTGCCCTTCAACACATGAATGGAGGAAGAAAATGTGGCATACATACAAAATGGAATAAGATAGAATGAAATTCTTAAAGAAAAATGAAATTATGGCATTTGCCAGTAAATGGATGGAGATGGATAATATCATGCTAAGTGAAATGAGCCAGGCCCAAAACTCAAAGGCCAAATGATTGATATGCTGTTGCTAATTCACAATAAGGGGTGGGGGTACCTAGGGAAGAATAGAGGTACTTCAAATTAGGCAGAGGGGAGTGATGGGAGGGGAGGGAGTATGGGTAAGAATGATAGTAGAATGAATGGGACATTTTTACCCTATGTGCATGTATAAATACAGGAGTGGTGTGATTCTACATCATGTACTACAACAAGAATGAGAATGAGAAGTTATACTCCATTTATATATGATGTATCGAAATGTGTTCTACTGTCATATATAACTAATCAGAACAAATTAAAAAGGGAATCATAATGGAAAAGCAATTTGACATCATTGTAATAAAACTAAGATTTTTAAATTAAAAGATGAAGAAGCAAGTCCTTAGTCTTGATCACCATGGGTTGACTTTATCAAGTCACACTGACATGCTGCGTGTGTGTGTGTGTGTGTTTCCATTAAAAAGAGTTGTCCATATTTCTCCTTAGACACCATAGGCTCTTTACCCTTGTTGAATATCTGTGTTGTTGGCATCCAAAATCCATCTTTTACATCCAGTTCTCTGTCTTGTTAGACAGAAAGTTGTTTTCAGACAGTGCCCTAGAAAGCCAGAAATGTTCATGTTTCACATTTCCCCTTTTCTTTCAAGAACTAAGATAATTGGTGGATTTTTCCTAATTGTACAATGGTGTATTATTGAGGAGGAAAGCCTGTAGTGGTTAAAACTAACAAATTTTCCTTTCCTCTACTATATTAATCTCCTTCATGATGTACTCATCTTGAATACTGTGAACAATCACATGGTTTAGGTAATTCACACAAATTAATTTTGTCTCTCCATTGTTACTTTATTCATATATTTATGGATTAATGATGGTCTTTGATATATTATTCTGCCCAGCTTCTATAATTTCATGTTATATTTGCAAAGTGTGTTCCAGTGTAATAAGTAAAATAATTGTTATTTTCATTTATTTCAGCCATGACCTCTCATCATACCCAGGAAATTTCACCAGAGCCTGGCATAAAGTATTTATTTAAAACAGTGATAAAGAGAAGATATGGAAATTTTGACCTTGACTCTTTCCAACAAACTAAAGTGCAGAACAGTATAGGTAAGAGTAAAGATCAGAAATCGTATTATAAAGGACAAGACAAATTAGTGGGAACTGTCCATAATGGAAATTTTACTGTCAACAGACCTCAAGAACATTTAATATCTCAGAAAAGTATTCAATTTTTGCCTGAAGAACAAGTTTCTAAAAGTGATCATATTGAAAGTTTCTTTACAAACTGTTCATTATTCTGCAATGAACAAAGAATTCCTTCTTGTGCACAAACATACACTTTTAATGATTTTTGGAATGCTCCTATGTACTCATCACTGCTTAATCAAAATTCAGATGTAGATTTCTGTAAAGTATGTAGCACATGTAATGAAACAAGCAACACCTTCAGCCAGGTCTCTGCCCCAAGCAATTACCAGTGCACTTATGTTGGAGGAAAAGAGTATGAATGTAGCAAGACACAGAACTTCAGCTCTGGTTGCAATACGAGAAAACACGAGTGTGCTCATTGTGCACAGAACCTTTACCATGACAACAGGTGTGGGAAAGTCCCTCCTCAGTGCTCAGAGCTCATTGCCCCTCCAGGTACTCAGAGCCAAGAGAAGCCTTGCACATGTGAGGAATGTGAGAGAGCTTCCCATCCAACTGCAAGTCCTCCTGAACACAGGGGAGCTCAGCCTGCAAGGGAGCCATGCAAAGTGAAGGAGCATGTCCAAGCATGGAGTTCTGCACCCCTTTCTAAACATGTCGGGTACCACAATAGTGATCAACACAACAAGTTTAAAGAATGTGGCAAAACTTTTAATCGAGGACCATCCCCTATTAAATACCACAGGATTCATACTGGAGAGAAACCCTACAAATGTGAAGAATGTGGCAAATCCTTTAAAAATTGCTCAACCCTTTCTAAACACCTGAGATGTCATAGCAGTGGGGAAACCTACAAATGTAAAGACTGTGACAAAGTTTTTAAAAATTTTTCAAGCCTTACTCAACACCAAAGGATTCATACTGGAGAGAAGCCCTACCACTGTGAAGAATGTGGGAAAAGTTTTAATCGTAGTTCAAATCTTATTCTACACCAGAGAATTCATACTGGAGAGAAGCCCTACAAGTGTGAAGAATGTGGGAAAGGTTTTACTTTCAGATCAAACCTTATTAAACATCAGAGACTTCATACTAGAAAGCATCCCTACAAATGTGAAGTATGTGGGAAAGGTTTTACTCAAAGAGCACACCTTACTCGACACCAGAGAATTCATAATGGAGAGAAGCCCTACAAATGTGAAGAATGTGGAAAAGGTTTCACTCAAACACAAAAGCTTACTGAACACCAGAGAATTCATACAGGAGAGAAGCCCTACAAATGTGAAGAATGTGGGAAAGCTTTTACTCAGAGAGCACACCTTACTCGACACCAGGTAATTCATAATGGAGAGAAGCCCCACAAATGTGAAGAATGTGGGAAAGGTTTTACCCAAACACGAAAGCTTACAGAGCACCAGAGAATTCATACTGGAGAGAAGCCCTACAAATGTGAAGAATGTGGGAAAACTTTTACTCAAAGGGCACACCTTACTCGACACCAGAGAATCCATGCAGGAGAGAAGCCCCACAAATGTGAAGAATGTGGGAAACGTTTTACTCAAAGAGCACACCTTACTCAACACCAGAGAATTCATACTGGAGAAAAACCCTACCAATGTAAGGAATGTAGCAGTGCTTTTAAGGATCATTCATCCTTAACCAAACACCAGAGAATTCATGCAGGAGAGAAGGAAAGTCCCAACCATAGCACCCCAGAACACCTGCTAGCTTTCCTGCACATGCTACAAGTACCCAGAGCACTGGATTTGAACATATTTCCCTAGCAACTAACCACACACTCAACCACCTTCCAATGGTGTGTAGTTTTCCAGGGAGTTTTCCCTTGACTTTCTTTCTTTCTTTTGTTTGCTTGCTTCCTTCCTTCCTCCCTCCCTCCCTCTCTCTGTCTCTCTCTTTCGTTGTCAGCCTTTCTATTAGTCTCTTCTTTCTTCCCCTCTTGCCCACCCTTTCCCTCTTCCACTGTCAGTTGGTTTTTCTTTGCTTCTTTGTAAATTTAATTCCTCTTTCAATGAAGATAATCATGCATCTCCCGAGCCATCATCCTACAAGAGTCCATATGTCCTTGAAGAGTGTGTTCCTGTGACCTCCCTTCTCATCCACACCAAGTTGATACACCAGGTTGAGAGTTCACCTATATCTATTGCTTTCCTACTGAAGTAGGAAAAAATGCTGACTTCAAGAGGCTGCTAAGCATTTCCTGTTTTTACTTTTTTATGTGACCAATCCAGTCTCATAATTTTCCTTAGCACAAGGATTCTGGTTTAATTTTCAGCAGTTTCTTTGCTACCTGAGGAAATTTGTGCAGTTATATCTTCTGTGTCCAGGAAAAGCTGAGCAACAGTGTGACATAATGCAGCCCCAGCTGAGACTTCAAAGCCTACCTCAACACAGTAACAAAAAGACCATGTAAACAAGAAGAGAACAATCTTAGCTTATTTTCATAGTTCTTACTTCTTTGGTTACTTGACAAAGATTATTCTTTTGGCCTTAAGCCCTGCAGAATAATTTCTTTTAAGACAAGGTACTGCCATTCACTGACAGACCTCCAGTGTTGAGTAATCCCAAACCCAACACTGAAGCTGGATAATTGGAAAGTGGAGAATGGTTCTCTCTGAGCCAATAAAAACACATGAAGAGGGCTGGGGAATGTAGCTCAGTCATAGAGTGCTTACGGGTTTAAGAGCTAGCATTATAAAACAAAGTAACAAAGAAAAACCTTCCTCCAGACTCAGAGAAAGAAAAGAAGGAGAAGACTGGACAATACATTCTAGGACTTCTCATATACTTCAAGACATAACATAGTGTGATGCCTAAGCTGGCATGAACTACACACCATGAAAAGTGAAATTGACAGTGTGTCTCGAAGGGTCACCTGTAGAAATTAAATAGATTCCCTCTCAGGTCCAACTTCCAGGCTTCTGCAAAGGGCTCAGAGGAGTTTTCTGTCCCCACTGAATTTGCAGCCCCTGAAATTGGGTCTAGTAGACCCCAGAAGGAGCTCATGAGGAAAGACCAGTAGACTCTGGCAGCATGGGCTTTGTGCCTGTGGAACTGGGGGTGGACAGCCTTGTTTGCACTCCAGAGAAGAGGGAATGTCTGGCCTTAATCACCCCCACTCCTCCCTGAGTCAATGACTGCATAACAGTCCAGCTGCTGAAGAAAGCTGATGGCCCCTGGAGAATGACCGAGGACTATGAAGAGAGGAGTAATGTGGCGACTTCTATGCAGGCAGCAGTTCCCATGGTGCATGAATTGGATGGGTGTAGCCCAGATCCCCTATCAAAGTGGGGGCATATTTGGAACAAAGGAGTGCTTCCTGCACTAGTCCCTTAACCCATGAGCTCCAAAGGATCCTAGGACTGGTGGAGTATGCACCTGAGGTAGCACCAAACACTGCTGATGAACGTGAGCTGACAGAGTCATCAGACTTTAAGGAAGAAGCAGCCCCAGTGGGATTTTTAAAAATTTAATGTAATTCTTAGGAGATTTATTCGGGTTGTGTGTGTGTGTGTGTGTGTGTGTGTGTGTGTGTGTGTGTGTGTCAATAGTTCATTTCTTTTTACCGCTGAATAGTATTCCATGGAATTTATGTTTCATAGTTTGTTGAACTGTTCATTCATCAAGGGCATACAAGTTGCCTCCACATTTTGGCTAGTACAGATAAAGCTGTTATAAACATTTGCGTATAGGTGTTTTTTGCTTGTCTTAATAATGGAAGCTGATTTTTCTTTCACATCTCCATTAGGGTTTTTATAGTCTTCTCTTCTGTGTTCATAGGAACTGGTTTTTCCTTTTTGTGCATGGCAGCACATTTGACTCTTCTTGGGATACAAATGTAGTCTTAATAGGCACCTTTGCAGTGAAAAATATCTGAAAAGGATGCTCAATTAAAATAGGCATGACTTTATTGTTCTTAATACTCTTTATTTAACTTGGGAACCAAGGAGGCTGAGTTACCTTTCTTTCAGAATTTTGGTTTTTGCAATTATATCATTTTATTCTATAGTACTTATTTCTTAGGACAATTATCAACTATTTATGAAAAAATATCATGAAAACCAAGATATCAAAAAAAAGATTATATATTATTGTTATCAACATTATATGGCAAAAAGAACTTTTTATTTTGAATATCTTAGAAAGACAAAACCTATTTTGTTTATTTACTTGAATAAAAAATAACACATAGAGCAATAATTTTAAAGAAATATTCATTTTGGGGGAGTTGGGATTGTGGTTCAGTGGTAGAGCACTTGTCTAATATTTGCAAAGCACTGAATTTGTTCCTCGGCACCACATAAAAAATAAGTAAAGATATTGTGTCCATCTACAACTATAAACAGAAGGAATGAAATTTTATATTTTATATTATTTTATATTATATTACTGACAACTTTAACTTCTTTGTCAAAGATTTATTTGTGAAGTTAACTGAAAGGCATTTGGCTTATCTCTTTAAATTTATGATCACTCTTTAATCCATAAGCCAATAAATGGTAATATGTAGACTTAAGCACACAGGTACATTAATGTACTTAAAAATAGAAAACCCAGGCACAGTTGGGAACGCCTGTAACCCCAGAGTCTTGGGAGGCTGAGGCAGGAGGATCCTGAGTTCAAAGTCAGCCTCAGCAACAGTAAGACACTAAGCAACTGAGTGAAACCCTGTCTCTAAATAAAATACAATATAGTGTTCCGTCCAATGGAACTGGCACGGAGAAAGGAGACACCACTAATCTTTAGTTTGACGAGATTTATTGCGTCCTCCCTGTTTCTCTGTCTCCTTTTTTCTTTCTCTATCTTCCTTCTTCTTCCCTCTCCCTCTCTCCTCCCTCAGACTTCTAGCTTATCAGCCAATTATAGCAAAGCTTTCTCTCACGCAGGAGAGCATGCAGAGGAATGCCAGCATACACTATATAAATCATGAGCTGTCCACACGCGGCATGATATTAGATAGCCAATCCTTGAGCCTGGCGTTAACACGTCATAAGTCTCCAAGGAACTAGTAACAACACGCAGCCTTTTGGGGTACTTCCTTATTTTGGTAGCCAGTGCCCTTTGGCTCACTGCCAGGTGCCATCTTGTCCAAGACGGCCCTCAACAATATAGGGCTGGGGGATGTGGCTCAATGGTTGGGTGCCCCTGAGCTCAATCTCCAGTAACCCCCAAAAAATTTAGAAAAAGATTTTACAGCTTTTACTTATTTGGTATTAGATTCCATAGATAGAAGACAAGAGAGTTTTAGATATTTATTACATAAAGTATCTGACAAAGCTTTTATAAACCAAAAAGAACTGCCACAGATTTATCGTATAACACAGACATGAAGGAGGGCAGTAATTTTGGGTATATTGAGAGAAAATTCTGCCCTTGATGGGGGACTCAGGAAAATAATTTAGTTGACCACATTGTCCTTCAATGGGAAGATCCATACTGACCATCACCATTGTTTATCTTTTTGCTTAGGATTCTTGAAAAAGAAAGGACATCTTTCTTTTAGTCCCAGGTGAAATTGAGTAAACCCTTGAATAACTGGTTTTAAGAAAAAAAAAAGCAGGATAGAAACAAGTAGATGAAAGGATAGAATACCTACAATTAGGAAAAGCAAAGTGGAACAAAACTATATGAAGACTGCAAAACCAATCATGAATTAATAGAAAGTCCATGGAATAAAAAGGAATGATTTGACCAGAAAATGAAAGTTATGCTTACTTTAGTAAAAGAACACAGAGTGTTTGTTAACACAGAGTGTGCTCCAAACTAAATTAGAGTCACACCCAATATTCCAGAGTGTGATAACTCTTAAACTTGGGATGGGTCCACTTAGCAAATCAGGGACATTGAACCACATCAAATTTAAGAAGACATGTTACAGATTTTTCCATGAATCCTTTTGTCCATGTTTTCAAGAAGAATCAAAACTCTTAATGAAAAAAAAAAAGACTTAGAATGATTATATTTAGACTTTGATGAGACTTAGCAATTGACAGTTCATGAATAGTACATTGTGATAAAATAATAGTTGATCATTTAATCAGCTATAAATCATAACCAGAGTTATAAAGTATTCATACAAAGATTTTAAAGAAGATAGTTTTTTAAAAAAAAATGTGAATTGCTATTTGAAGAATTGGGTTTCAAAAGAAATTATAACTGAATAAAAACAGCCAGAAACCCAAGCAATTAGCTTAATGAGAAATAAACTTGTTTCCTGATAGAGTTTTAGTAAATTTCACCAAAATCAGATCAATATGTCAACAAAACAGTTATTCTGAACATGAAAATTTACTTTGCTTTATGCTATTGTATTCAAATTTGATTTCCTTGAAAACATTTGATAACATTTTTTAAAAATTTAATCAACCAACTCTCCCACACATAAAAAGCTTCTCCTACAAGTTTTATCCTCCATAAAGCTTTTGGAACATAATTTAAATTTTATTCAAAATATAATTTTGATTTTATCTTTTTATTTTGGCACATTTAAATAAAATTTCATTTTAAAACACCAGATCCTTGTTTATCCAAATATATTTTCCTTTCTTATTGAGTATTTACTCATTCTAATAAATTTCTTTATGTCTCTTTTACTCCAGTTTACTGGTATCTTTTTGTGTGATTTCTTTTACATTTTGAAACAATCTTTTTTTTTTTCTTACTTTACACAAATCACTTTTTTCTTTATGAAAGAAAATACCTCTGTCTTCCTTGTAGTTTTTAATTAATCAAAACAGTTTAATTTCTTTTTTGTATATAAAATAACTATGTACCAACTAGTTAGGAATTAACATATTTACACACAAAACTCAGGTAAACAGATAATCATAGTGAAGATTTTACACTATTATTATCATTATCTCTCAACTAAGATGAAATGCAATCCATGGATATTGTACTTTAAACATCTTAGACCAAAACAGTCCTGATTGAATGGCCACCTGGCAAAAATCTTGTCGATTAATAATTTAAAAGATATCTTTAGTTTTATCTTACCAAAAAATTAAAATTAACATTTACTTCTCAGAGATTTGTTTAATTCAGGTGAACTAAAATGTTGTATTATGTACTTTTAAGTTCATGAACACTCTTCATACATAAGCCAATACTAATGCCTTGTAAGCAACATAAATGGAAGCACATATGTACATCAATATATAAACAAACAGAAAGGTATTTTATAGTTTTTATTTACTATGGAATAGATACCTGAAAGTATGAAATAAGAGAGTAAGCGATATGCATTACAAAGAGGATAGACCCACATTAAAGATTTCAGAAACCAAAAAGAGCCTGTAACAGGTATTTTTTTATATAACAGACATAAAGACTACACACAGTTGGGACTTGTTGGGGCAGAGTCAGGCAGTCATGGTGGACGCTGGAAAATGATTTATGTGTGCACCCTGTTCTCCACATAGGCAATATCCACACCCAGGTAACAACAGCTTTCCTGTACTCCAATTTGATTCAACTGAGGAAGAAATGAAGTAAACTGTCCCATTCACAATGACCTCAAAAATAAAATACTTGAGAATTAATGAAACCAATGAAAAGTATAGAACACTGAAGAAAGAAGTTGAAGAACTTAGAAGATGAAAACATCTCCCCTGATCTTGGATAGGCAGAATTAATATTGTCAAAATGGCCATACTACTAAAAGCAATATGCACATTCAATAGAATCCCCATCAAAATACAACGACATGCTTCATAGAACCAGAAATATCAGTTCTTAAATTCATTTGGAAGAATAAGTGATCCAGAATAGCCAAAGCAGTACTGAGCAAGAAAAGCAAAGCAGGAAGGATCAAAATACCTGATCTAAAATTATACTACAGAGTGGTAGTTTAAAAAAAAAAGAAAACGGCATGCTATTTACATCAAAATAGACTGGAGATCAATGGAACAGAATATAACACATAGAGACGAATCCATGTAACTACAGCTACCTGATATTTGACAAAGGTGCCAAAAATATATTTTGAAGAAAAGACTGCCTTTTAAACAAATGGTGCTGGGAAAAATAGATAGCTACAAGTAGAAAAATAAAACAAGACCCTAAGTAAAATCAAATCAAAATGAATCAGACAGGAATTAGACCAGAAAGTTTACAACTCTTAGAAGAAAACACAGGGTCAGCACTATCATAATTATCTTCCTTAACAAGATCCCCAAAGCACAAGAAATAAAACCAAGAGTCAATAACTGGTATGCCATCAAACTAAAAATTTTTCTGCACAGCAAAGGCAATGATTAAGAACATGAAGAGAGAGCCTGCAAAATGGGATAAAATCTTGGCCAACTACTCCTATGGTAGGGGATTAATATCCAGAATACACAAAGAACTCAAAAACCCTAACCAAAGAAATAAAACCAAAGAAATGAGCAAAAGAAGTAAACAGAAATTTCTCAAAAGAGGAAACACAAAAGGCCAATAATATACGAAAAAAGTCCAACATCTTTAGCAATCAGAGAAATGCTAGAAAATGTGTCTTCAAAACTACACTAAGATTTTTATTGCATCCTAGTCAGAATTGCATTTATCAGGAATATGAACAACAATGAATAAATGCTGGTGAGGTTGAGGGGGAAGAAATGAACACTCTTTCTGTCAGACTGCAGACTAGTACAACCATTCTGGAAAGTCGTATGAAGACCCCTCAAAAACTTGGGATATATTCATCATAGGACCCAGGTTTTCCACTCCTTGACATTTCCCCAAAAGATCTAAAATCAGCATAGTCTAGCGATACACTCACCTCAATGTTCATAGCGCCACAATTCACAGTTGCTAAATTATGGAATCGACCCAGATGTCCATCAGTAGATGAAATGATTAAGAAATTGTGATACACACACACACACACACACACACAGACACACAAATGGAGTTCTACTCAGTCATGAAGAAGAATGAAATTATGGCATTTGACGGTAACTGGATGGAAATGGAGAAAATCATGCTAAATGAAATTAACTCAGAAACCCAAAGGTCATATGGTTTTTCTCTCATGTGGAACTTAGAGTAAAGTAAAGAAAGGGTGAGGGAAGGAGAAGTTTATATAAAGAATCAATCAAATACAAAATAATAGCCAAGCAACACTAGTAAAGTAAAGAAAGGAGAACAGAGAGGGAGGAAAGGAGGAAAGGGGGAAAGTGGCAGTGATGTTAAAATGAAATAGGTTTCCATGTGTGTATTTAGGGTTGAAAAAGTCTCAGTGTTGAAGGTCTGAAAGCAGTACTAAAATCAAAGCAGTTTCCTTTGAAATGTGTGTACATAGTCCCTCAGTTTGTCAGAAGGTTAAAACATAAATTATTTTTAATAATGTCTAATTTTTTACAACTATATGTGAAGGGTTTTTTTTATGAAATTTGTAGTCTGCTCAGTTCCATCAGTGTTGGGGATGTAGTTGAGTAGTGGAGTGCTTGCCTAGAATGTACAAGGACCTGTACATTTCCAGCACCCCCAAATAGAAAGCAATAAAGGAAGAACGAGGGAGGGGAGAAGAGCAACATAGATAGAGTTAACAATCAGTTATGGAAGTGATTTTGCAGAAGATCATAGATATCTTTGCTGAAAACGTTGAGTTCCTGGATCCAGGTTGGGTTAGGCAGTAGGCAGCTAGGGAGGGGAAGTTCCTGTGTGAAAGTTCTGCTTGGCCACTTGGAGGTCAGTATTAGAGAATGAAGGCCTGCACCTGGTAGTGGACCCTAGCTCAGGCCTCAGGGTGCTTTGGACTCATCCATGTGATGGAAGTGTTATATCCTGTTCCTGAGCTGCAGCAGCTGGCCTCATGCCTTTGGGTCAGTGGGTAAATCCTTACTTAGTGCCCAACTAACAAGAGTGGTGTGCCTTTGCTTGTCCTTTCAATTTGGCTTGGCAGATGGCTTTGTGAACTACCTGGGCTTGCTTTTTTTTTCTAGTACATGAAGCTGAAAGTCCCTGATTCAGTGATCTGACCTGGTGAGTAGGTGAACCTGGGAGCAGGAGGCCTGGGACAGCAGCTGCATTCCAAGTTACTGGGATGGGCATGACTGGGCCCATAGCCCTAGAGGGCAAAATCCCACATCTGCAAGGACTGGGGCCTGGTACCTGTCATTGGGGGCGGTGCCCTGTGTCCAATGCCCCCTCTCAGTTGAGTGTGGAGGGAGGGTCTGGCCAGTGGTGATTTCAGCCTGAAAGTGCTCTAGGATATTGCATCTGTACTTTTCTCTGGTTCCAGGGGAATTCCAACACCATCAGGGGGAGTACTGCTTCAGAGGAAAATTCCAGGGAAAGGGGAATGCTTCTGAAGGTCACAGAGATGCCACAGAGCACGGGCATGGTGGGAAGGACAAAGGAGAGGCCAGATGTTGTTCCACCTTTCTGCCCGAAGACTACATGACTTTAGCTCATGCTCTGGGATCCTTTGTTTCTTCTTGTGTGCAATGGGAAGGAGAACATCATTGGTCCTACCTGGTCATGTGAGCATTGAATGTAGCAGGTGTGAAGTGTTCAGAAATGTATGGTTACATTCATTCCTCTGAACATGGAAATGGACCATGAGAGGTGAGTTCATAGTAAATTTCAGAACAAATCAGGTCTTGAAGGTGCTTGAAGATTTTCTGAGGTTGTCAGTGAGCAAACAGATGGGAGATGCGTGAGAGTCTTGCATACTGGAGGATTCTGGTTTCCAGTAGAGCAGCAGGTCATGTTGGTTACTTGTTCAATGCAAACTTCCAGACACCGACGTCTCTGCCTGAGAGTTCTCAGGCCCAGGTCTGGGTCATGCATACCTCCAGGGAGATGGTCCACACTGAAGGGCTGAGTAAATGGCCTATATACCAATGATGTATAGGTCTGACCTAGTTCAAAATTGAGAGAGCCTCTTTATTATATTTTCACCAATGGGATTTGGCTGCCAAGAAGACCTGGGACCCAAGTCAAGTTATGAAAGAAAATCAGAAGGGGCTGCAGGCATTTACTCTTAGAAAGTCAGTTTCCCTCTGCTTATGTCCATTGTCAAAGCAGTCCACATGGACACGATTCACCTGCATTTCAGAGCTAAGCTTAATGGGGCCTGCATAGAATTTAGATGGGAGACAACCTCACTTCCAGGTTCTGCATTCCCAACCATGACACATCCCCAGTCATCCAATTTAGACTTTGTTCAAACACCAACTAACTGCTATTCCCTTACCACAGTTCTGTCACCCAACCATCATGAAAAAAAAAATCTTTTCAAAATTGTTGTGGCTACTCTCAGTTTGTGTTTTTAACCTCAAATACTCTGATTGCTGATATTCAGCAAGTTGTGGAAATTGTGTGCCATATCATTTTTTGGAAATAATGGAATTAGTAGAGTGCTTTCCCATTAAACTCTTTCCAGGAAGGGCCCATATGACAGTGAATATATCTATGAATTTTGCCTGACAGTTAAAGAAAACACCTTGTAGAATTGCACTAAAAACTTCATAGTGGAAATCAGTCAGACCCCATGGCTGCTTGCTCAGCCTCCAGCAAAACGAATGCAATGTGTACTTTCTATTTTGTCAAGGGAATTATGTCAGATTAACTATGTGATTAATGACTTACAATGTGCTTGGGTTATATTTGAGCTGCCAAATTTTATTTTGCATAGCTTTTTATTTTTTATTTTTATTTGTTCCAATTAGCTACACATGGCAGTTGAATGCATTTTGACACATCATACATAAATGGAGTGTAACTTCTCATTCTTCTGATTGTAGATGGTAAAGAGTTATACCGGTCATGCAATCACATATGCGCACAGGGTAATAATGTCAAATTCTGTTATCCTTCCTACCCGCTAGTCTCTCCCCCACTTCACTCCCCTCTGTCTAATCCACAGTACCACTGTTCTTCCCTAGGCCCCCTGCCTTATTGTGATCAACCTTCACATATCAGAGAAAACATTTGCTCCTTGGTTCTTGGGATTGGCTTATTTTGCTGATATTCTCCAGCTCCATTCATTTTTCAGCAAATACCATCATTTCATTCTTGTTAAAGGCTGAGTAGTGTTCCATTCTGTATTTATACCATATTTTCTTTATCCATTCATCTGTTGAAGGGCACCTGGGTTAGTTTCATAGTTTAGCTATTGTGAGTTGAGCTGATACAGACATTGATGTGGTTGCCTCACTGTGGTATGCTGATTTTAAGTTCTTTGGGTATAAACTGAGGAATGGGATAACTGGGTCAAATAGTGGTTTCATTTCAAGTTTTCTAAGGAATCTTCATATTTCTTTTCAAAATGGTTGCACCAATTTTGCATTCCCACCAGTAATGTATCTTTTATCCCACCTCCACACCAGCATTTATTGTTGCTTGTATTTTTGATAATTGCCATTCCAACAGGATGATGAAGTCTTAGAGTAGCTTTGATTTGCATTTCTCTAATTGCTAGAGATGTCGAACATTTTTTCATATATTTGTTGATCAATTTCTTCTTATGTAAAGTGTCTTTTTAGTTCCTTATCTCATTTATTGATTGTTTTTGCAAGTTTTTTGTTTGTTTGTTTGTTTTTGGAGTTAAGATTTTTTAGTTATTTGTATGTCCTAGAGATTAGTACTCTATCTGAGGTGTCAGTGACAAACATTTTCTCCCATCTGGAGACTCTCTCTTGTAAAGGTTAATTGGGGTCCAGTTATAAGGGTTAAGGGGAGAGCAATAAAGAGGCAAGCACATAGAATGGCAAAGAGCAAGAAATATCTCCCATGGGAAAGCCATTCCAGTTTATTATCTATTCCAGGGTCATATCATGTTACACTAAATTACATAGTACAGTTAGCTTTGTGCATGTGCAGATCTCATAACTTGCTTGCATCTTAGAGTCCACTACCACCAAAGATTATTATAAAATAATGTCTCCAGACCTCAAGGACAGAGGAGTTGCAGAGTATTTAAACAGAGCGCCTTTTGTCCTGAGGTGTTTCCTCGACTCTAAGGACTTTTACTCCTCTGTATATTGACTGACCTGAAGTCCCTCAACTCCCCTTTTTGTTTTGTATGGCCTTTTGAATAGACATGACTTGTCTTCTGTTTAAGGAAGGTAGAGGGAGAAAGCAATGCAAACATTGGCAAAAACAAGTACAGCATAATAAGGCAAGTATCAATAAACATCCTCCAATGAAAAGCTGTTTGATTCATGTAAAATTTGGTAGCCATGAGTTTAAGAAATCTAATAAATCCCAACTTCCATCATCTTGTTGTACCTTCTTTACAATGTCTTTAAGATGATCCAATTCCCTTTGAATAGTGTTACTGTTATCAGTTAAATTGAAACAACACATATTGTTAAAATCTTGGCATCACATGTGATGTAACAACAGTAAATAATCAATAGCAGCCTTATTATCAAGAAAAACTTGATGATACAAATTTCAGAAGAATTAAAAATTTTTGCTTAGTACGGGGGAACCATCAACAAGGACACAACAAAGAAATTACACAATAATAGCCAGCATAGGTGTGGAATTTGGGGTAAGTTTGACAAACAGAGCTGTAACCAAGTTTTCTGGGGTACAGTTGTTTTCTATGCTAGCAGTTGTTGAGCAGATGTTGTTAAACTCTTTATATCCCCCCAAGTCACTAGATGATTAGAAGACAGAGGATCTCTTGGGCCTTTTGTTCTTGTTGGAGGCTTTTTCTTTGAATCAGGGTCCTCTTCATCCAGGGTCAAATGGAATTTGGGAATTGGATTGTGAAGTCCTCAATGCTAATTCATGATGATTGATGGGTCTCACACACCTGGCAGGAATCCATACAGAACCTATAGGAGTAAGAACAGCAGCATATCCCCTCCCCCAAGTATCAAAGGTGCAGGGTCCTACCATATCGGATCTGGTGGAATTTGGTATTTTATGTAAATCTTTGGTAGTAGTTCCTTAGGGGTAAAGTGCCTGTCCAAGGCAGAGGACCAGTGATGTGTAATATCTTCATACTTTATATTAAGAGCATTTATTGTGAACAAAGCAATATTGAGAGCATTATTAACATGAGCAAGTCTAGGTCCCCTTTTTTGTTTTTGTTTTAAAAGGCACATTTTAAACGTGTGATGTACACATTCAACTAAGGCCTGTCCAGTAGGATTGTGAGGAATTCCATGGGTTAGAATTATATTACATTGATTACAAAACTGAGCAAAGGCACTAGAAGTACAAGCAGGGACAATGAAGTTTGCCCATAGTGGCAATGCAAAGGAGCACAGGAGAGACACAGGCTGAGACCTTCTCTGAACAATGTGCACTGTCCCATATAAGGCCTGAGGATGTATCTGTGGTAACATGTAAGAAGCAATAGGGACAAAAAGAAGAAAATGAGATATACCCATGTGCCAAAGGGCATTAGAGTGTTTAGTTTCCCAAGTAGGGGAACGAAAGACTGTGCAATGAGAGCAATTATTAATGATGAAATGGGTCCATTAAGAGGAAATAGAAAAGGTTTTTCATTAAAGAATGAGCATTTTGATGAAAAAATGTGTGATTCCATAGCATCTAAAAAGAGAAGCTAAAGTGATTTTATAATAGCATCACCATGAGCATTTCCTTCAGTGAGCGGTCCAGGAATCTAAGTGTGGCTATGTATTTGAGCAAGAAATACTGGAGCTGTATGGTCCTGTAAAAGAGATTGAAGAGTGATAAACAGGGATAACAAATTAGAGTCCAAATGAGGTGACAAAATTGTAGAGGAAATATGAAGCATCACTTTGGCCAAATACTGAGAATCTGTAATGATGTTTAAGGCAGTGGGAAACATACAAAGAACCAAAATAATTGCAGCAGTTAATTCTGCTCACTGAGGAGAAACTTGAGGCAATGTGTAGTAATCAATCCATTTTTTCTTCAGTGAATATACATACCACACCCCATTGTTTTCCTCCATCAGTATAGGCAGTAATCCCACTGGCAAGTGGAATGGAGAAGATTATAGAAGAAGGAGCATGACAGACTTGACCCAACAAGGAAAAGCATTCATCCAGAGGTGTATGGAAAGCCATCGGAGCTAAAAAGTCAGTTAAGACAGCTTGATAATATGAAGAAAATTGTAAGTACTGTAAATGTAAACTCTTTTCATAAGTAAGATAAACTACATGAATATCTATTCCTGTAAGAGATAAAATATGATTGCAACCTTCTGAGATCAATTGAACATACATATCAGCTTAAGGGAGAACATTTCTTCCTGAAAAGTGAGGAGAATATAACCGTTCTATTATATACAAGTTTTGATTATAAATGGCAACAACTGCAGCAGAGTCAAGGCTTTCCTATAAAGATTACTAGAGATGAAGGAACACTGAATGTTGAGAGTCTGTCTGTAAAAACCGTAGATAACTTCTCATTAACACACTGAGGAGCTGCAGTCAGTGCAGGAGTTAAGTGGAAAAAACTGGTGGAATTATGTTGATTTTTCAACAGCTGAAAAAAGGTGACAACATATCAGTAGTTAAATATATGGTTGAACCCAATTTAAATGTCCTAAAAATTGTTGTAAATGAACTAAGGAAAATTTGGAAGGAAGAGTCAGTTTTGGAATATGAAGAATGGAATAATGTTGGAGTATCTTATGTCCTAAAAAGTTAATAGGGAGTTGTCATTGAATTTTTTCTGTGGCCACATGGAGGCCAGATTTAATGGAATGTGTTGTAACTTAAAGTATCTTCTGTAAGTATTGGCCCAGCAATCAAAATATCATTCATATAATGATAAACAAGAATATGTGGGAATAATTGTCAGAAAGGCTGAACAGCCTTATTCACAAAATGTCGACATAGTGTGGGACTATTTAACATGCCTTGAAGAAGAACTTTCCATTGATATCTATCAGCAGACTTATGATGGTTGAAAACAGAAACTGTGAAGGCAAATTTTTCTCAATCATCAGGAAAGAGCAGATTAGGAAAAAAAAAAACCAGTATTTTAAGTCTATTATATATAAGGAAAAATCTTGAGGGATTAAATTAGGATTAGGCAATTCACATTGAAGTGAGCCCATAGTTTATATACATTTATTAATTTCTCTTAAATCTTGTAATAATCTCCATTATCCTGATTTCTTCTTTATGATAAAAATTGGTGTATTCCATGGGCTGGCAGAAGGTTCAACATATACCAATTGTAACAGTTCTTGAATGAGGGCCTCTGCAGCTGCCACTTTCTCCCTAGACAATGACCAGTTTTCTACCCAGACAAGAGTGGTGACCTTCCATTTTAATGGTAAGGTGGTAAATTCTGCAGAGGTCCCTATGAAAAAGGGCAATTCCATAGATATTTATAATTTGTGTAAGATGTCTCTGCCCCATATAGGAAAGGGAATTGCCATAATTTACAGTTGAATATGAGTAATAACTTGTGGTTTGGAAAGAGTGGAGCATTGTAACCATAGAGAACTTTTAGACAACTGCTTATTATTTCCTCTGATGCCCCAAACTGGGGTGGCTCCCTGTAAGGATCATGCATGAGGCCACATTGATTCAGGTATAACTATAACATCCACACCAGTGTCCAGTAACCCTGTGTTTGACTGTTCATTTAATCAAAGTGTTAATTTTGATCTATTTTCAATAATAGGTAAACATGCTCCAATAATAGTGGAAACAAATCCTGCATTCCCTCTTTCATTTAGGGGTTGTTCAGCAATAATATAAGGAATGACAGTTAATTGAGCTATGGAGGATCCTTTGGGGAGATTTAAGGGCATGAGACCAAATTTGAATGTATATTATAGCAGTATAATTAGAATCAATCACTCCAGGAATTATAAATTTTCCTTCTTTAGCACTGTGAGAGGGGGGCAAAATTAAACCAAAGGTACCTTTAGGTAGAGGTCCTTGAATTTGGGTAGCAATTTTACATACTTCCCCAGGGAGTCGTATTTGAGCTTCCTCAGTAGTAATCAAATCTATTCCTGTGCTCCCCCTAGTGGCATGAAAGGATTTGTGGAAGGAGCTTCTGTTTGAATTGGAAATATTTTTGAAGGAGACATCTGCATTGCAGATGAAAAGGTTTCCTCCTCCTTGGACCCTGGGTCGGGAGGTGACCCATAATTGGGTTTCCCTACATGTCTGTTTTAGATCTGCATTGATCAGTCCAATGAAATCCTTTATGACAGATTGGACATTTCTGATTGGGCCATTTTTGTGGTCTTTCTTTTATCTTACAATTCCTTTGAATTGTTTTACAGTTTTAACAAAGTTTATTGAGGGGCTTTAAAGCAGCAACCAGTAAAGTCACTTTATGAGTTTCAGTTCCAACATTCTGACCTGCCTTTGTTAAGTCAGAAAGTGTAGTATATCCACTTTATGGTAAATAGACTTTATTCTTTCCTTGGTTGGCATTTTCATAAACCAGTTGTTTGGTCAGAAAATTGGCAGCCTCCAAATTGTCTACTTGTCTTTCGATGGCTTTAGTTGATCAGTTAACAAAATTAATAAAAGTCTCCCCTGAGGCTTGTTAAATTATAGTAAAGGACTTGGAAGGATCCTGAGTGTCTGGGATCCTCCTCCATGCTTTACAAACTTAGGTTTTAATCTGGGTAATGGCAGCTGTGGGCAACTGAGCTTGTTGTTGTAATGTCTCTCTTTACCCCATGCCAAAGAAGTCATCATAATCAATATTAACATTTCCTTGAGCATTACCCTCAGCTTGAACACAGACTAAATTAGAGTATTCTTGTAGAAACACTGTATTTGGAGGAAGAGAGTAACCATCTTCACCAGTGCTTTCCAATCGTTAGGAACCAAGGCATGACCCATTCCCAGACAGTCCCGCTATCATATTAAGAGTGAAATTACTATTAATTCCACTCTCCAATAACATCCTTCTTAATTCTCTAAACAAAGCAAAAGGCAATTGTTCATATTCTGGATGATTAGCATTGTTTAATCTAATGGAATAGACAGGCAAGATATGAGTTTCTCCCTCTGCAGTTGCCTGCCTGAGACATTCAGATAAATGACTGTACTGGGGTTGGAAAAAGAGGAGGGGAAGGAGTAGGAATGCAAGGACACCTGAGAAAAAACTTCAGTCTTAGAGACTACTGGAGTAGTTTGTGGCTCTGTCAGGGCTATTTTTGAGCTAGCATCTTAGCACAAATATCAAGCATGTAACACAGGTATAAGAGATTTTGACTCTTCATGCAATTTTTTACCTATGTCTTCCCAAACTTTGGGTCTTAAGGACCCACTTTCTGGATACCAAGGACAGCAAGAATTTATTTCAGATGGCAAAGCAGCAAGAGCAGCATTACTTACAGTATGTTTAGCTTTACTAAGCAAATAAGAAAGTTCAGTTCGATGATGATGTTGAGCGTCAGACAGGGGATTCCCCATAGCTTACCAGTGGGATTGGTACCAGCCGATGAGTGATGCACATCAAAACCTGTTCCAGGCTGTAAGCTATCCCATTCTCCTGTCAACTCCTCCAGAAGTGTTCCTGCTCAGGGCACTAGCTGTAAATGTTAGTTGGGGTCCAACTATAAGAGTTAAGGGGAGAGCAATAAGGAGGCAAGCACACAGAATGGTGAAGAGCAAGAAGTGGCTGCCATGGGAAAGCCAGTCCAGTTTGTCATCTATTCCAGGGTCACATCAAGTTATCTATGTTACATAGTACATTAGTTTTGCACATGTGCAGATCACACAACTTGCTTGCTTCTTAGAGTCCACTACTACCAAAGGTTATTATAACAATATAATGCCTTCAGGCCTTGAGGACAGAGGAGTTGCAGCATTTCGAAGCCATTCAAACAGCACCTTTGGTCCTGAGGAGTTTGCTTGACTTGAAGGACTTTTGTTTCTCTGTTCATTGACTGACCTGAAATCCCTACACTGTCTTCACATTATTGATTTTGGGGGGAGGGGGGCTGGGAAGAGGCTTTTTAATTTGAATACACCCAATTTATTGATTCTTGATTTTACTTCCTGCACTTTAGAGGTCTTGTTAAGGAAGTGAGATCCTGAGCAAACATGGTGAAGATCTGGTTCTACTTTTTCTTCTGTTAGGTGCAGGGTCTCTTTTCTAGTACCTAAGTCTTTGGTCCACTTTGAATTGAGTTTCAGGCAAGGTGAGAGGTAGGCGTTGAATTTCTTTTTGTTACATATGGGTTTCCAGTTTTCCAAGCACCATTTGTTAAGTAGGCTATCTTTTCTCCAGTGGATGTTTTTGACACATTCGTCTAGTTTGAGATAACTGTAATGATGTGGGTTTGTCTCTGTGTTCTCTATTCTGTACTGTTGATCTCTGTGTCTCCTTTGGTGCCAATACCATGCTGTTTTTATTACTATAGTTCTGTAGTGTAGTTTAAGTTCTGGTATTGTGACACCCCCTGCTTCACTCTTTTTGCTAAGGATTGCTGTGACAATTCTGGGTCTTGTATTTTTCCGAATAAATTTCATGATTGCTTTTTGTACATCTATGAATAATGTAATTGTGATTTTAAAGAGAATTGCATTATATTTGTATAATGCTTTGGGTAGGATAGCCATTTTGACAATATTAATTCTTCCTATCCAGGAGCATGGGCGATCTTTCAGTCTTCTAAAGTCTTCTTTAATTCTTTAGTGTTTTATAGTTTTTATTGTAGAGATCTTTTACCTTTGTTTTAGATTGATTCCCAATATTTGATCTTTTTTGAGACTATTGTGAATGAAGTAGATTTTATAACTCCTTTTTCAGTAGACTCATCACTGATGTATAGAAATGCATTTGATTTATGCGTATTGATTTTATATCCTGCTACTTTGATAAATTCATTTGTTAGTTCTAGAAGTTTTCTGGTGGATTTTTTGGATCTTCTAAGTATAGAACCATGTCAGCAAATATTGATAGTTTGTATTCTTCTTTTCCTATTTGTATCCCTTTAATTTCTTCTTTCTAATTGCTCTGCCAGAGTTTCAAGAACCATAGAAAGTGAATACAAGTATCAAAAGAGTGCATCCTTGTCTTGTTCCAGTTTTTAGGGGGAATGTTTTCAATTTTTCTTCATTTAGAATGATGTTGGCTTTGGGTTTAGCATATGTAGCTTTTACAGTGTTGAGGTATGTTCCTACTCTCCCTATTTTTTCTAGTGTTTTAAACATGATTGGATGCTATATTTTGTCAAATGCTTTTTCTGCATCTTGAGATGATCATATGATACTTATCTGTAAATCTATTGATGTGATGAATTACGTTTATTACTTTCTGTATGTTGAACCTATCTTATATCCTTGGGATGAACCCCACTTGAGTGTGAATTATCTTTTAAATATGATTTTGTATGTGATTTGCCAGAATTTTATTGATTATTTTTGCATCTATGTTTATTAGAGATATTAGCCTGCAGATTTCTTTGCTTGATGTGTCTTTGTCTGGTTTTGGTATCAGGGTGATACTAGCCTCATAGAATGAGTTTGGAAGGGTTCCCTTGTTTTCTATTTCATGGAAAAATTTGAGGAGTATTGGTGTTAATTCTTCTTTGAAGGTCTTGTAGAACTCAGCTGAGAGAATCTGTCTGCTCCCGGGTTTTTCTTGGTTGGTAGGCTTTTGATGGTTCAGCTACTTCATTGCTTGAAATTGATCTGTTTAAATTGTATATGTTCTCCTGATTGTATTTGGGTAGGTCATGTGTCTCTAAGAATTTGTTGATGTCATCAAGACTATTTTTTTTGAGTATTAATTTTCAAAATAGTTTCTAATTATCTTCTGTATTTCACTAGTCTTCATCCTGATGTTTTATTTTTTATCACAAATTTAACAATTTGGGTTTTCTCTCTCTATTAGTGTGGCTAGGGATTTATCCATTTTTTTATTTTTTCAAAACAACCAACTTTTTGGTTTGTCAATTTATTAACAAGTTCAATTTCATTGATTTCAGCTCTGATTTTAATAATTTCCTGTCTTTTGCTTTTGTTGTTGATTTGTACCTCTTTTTATAGGACTTTATGATGCAAAGTTTGGTCATTTATTCATTGACTTTCTATTATTTTAATTAATAAGCTCAATGCAATGAATTCTTCTCTTAGCACTGCCTTCATAGTGTCCCAAAGATTTTGATATGTTGTATCCTTGTTCTCATTTACCTCTAAGTATTTTCTTAAATTTCATCTCTGATTTCTGCTATCCATTCATCAGTCAATAGTGTATTAGTTAGTCTCCAGGTGTTAGAATAGCTTCTATTTTTATTTTATCATTGATTTCCAATTTCATTCCATTATGATCAGATAGAATTCAGGGTATTATCTCTATTTTTTTTCTATTTGGTAGGAATTGCTTTGTGGTATAAGATATGGTCTATTTTAGAGAATGATCCATGTACTGCTGAGAAGAAAGTTTATTTGCTCATTGATGGGTAAAATATTCTATGTATGTCCATTATGTCTAAATTATTGATTGTATTATTTAGATCTATACTTTCTTTGTTTAGTTTTTGTTTGGAAGATCTATCCAGTAGTGAGAGAAATGTGTTAACATCACCCAATATTATCATGTTGTGGTCTATTTGCCTCTTGAAGTTGAGAAGGGTTTGTTTAATGTACATATGCTCCATTACCTGGGGCAAAATATTTATGATTTTTATTTCTTGCTGAAGTATAATTCCCTTAAGAAGTATGAAATATCCTTCTTTGTCCTTTCTGAATAACTTTGCCTGGGGGTCCCCTTTATCTGACATGAGGATAGAGACCCCTGCTTGTTTACACAATCCATGTGAGTGGTATGTTTTTCCCATCCTTTCACCTTCAGTTTGTGTATGTCTTTGCCTATGAGGTGAGTCTCTTGGAGACAGCATGTCGTTGGGTCTTTTTCAATCCAATTTGCCACTTTGTGTCCTTCTATTGATGAGTTTAGACCATTAATATTCAGGGTTATTATTGAGATATGATTTGTATTCTCATTTTGGCTTATATTTGGTTTTTAATTTGACTTGGTTTCTCCTCTGACTATTCTTTCAGTGCAGTTCCTCCTTTTGCTCATTTTTACTTTTTTTCATTTCCTCCTTATGGAATATTTTATTGAGAATGTCCTGCAGTTCATGCTTTCTGATTCTGAGTTGTTTCACTTTCATTTATCATGAAAGGTTTTTATTTCATCTTCAAATCTGAAGCTTAATTTTGCTGGATATAACATTCTTGGCATCCATTTTCTTTTAGAGATTGATATAATTCCAGGACCTCCCCTCTTTGAAGGTCTGAATTGAGAAATCAACTAAGATCCTAATTGGTTTCCCCCATACATAATTTGATTTTTTCCTCTCATGACCTTTAAGATTGTATCCTTATTCTGTATGATAGTCATTCTGTTATAATAATAGAATGTGACTTGCTGTGTGTCTGTTGTCATTTTGTACATTTGAGGTCCTATAAACCTCCTGTATTTGATTTTTCATTTCACTCTTTAAGATTGGGAAATTTTCTGAAAATATTGTGCATTCCTTTAGTTTGTACTTCCAAGCCTTCATCTATCCTGATAAATTTTAAATTTGGACATTTTATGTTACCCCATAATTCTTGGAATTTCTGTTCATGGTTTCTTACCATCTCTGCATGGCCAACTTTATTTTCAAGATTATTTATTTTGTCTTCATTGCCTGAGGTTTTGTTCTCCTGGTGGTCTAGTCTGTTGGTGATACTTTCCATTGATTTTTAATATGATTTATTGATTCCCTCATTTCAAGGATTTCTTTTTGATTTATTTTCAGAACTTCTCTTTAATGATGTGATCTTTTACCTCCTGAAATATATCTCTGATTTTACTCCTTACATTGTCCTTTACATTGCAGATCAGTTTAACTATGTACATTCCAAACTCCTCTGACATTTCTTCTCCTGTGTTGTGAATGCATTGTATTATTACAGTATCTTGGTTTGTTTGGGGCACTTTGTTCCCTTGTTTTTTCATGTTATTTGTGTGTCTACCCATGTAGCAGTATGAATCTTATGCAGTACAATTTCTGCTTTGTAGACTTATGGTGTCCCTGAAGGTTTCCAATTCCTTGTCTTTAAAGAAGAGACCAATATTAACAACATCTAATGCAAACAATACATAGCCTTAAACCAATATACAGCTCCTATTAAGACATCTATCTTTTTTTTTGCAGTAAACAAATTATGTGCTTAATTATTGTTTACAATATAAACAGTAAGTTTGCTAAAATTGTTTACAAATTCAAATGGTGGACAAATAGAACAGAAATGGTGCAGGATGTGATGTTTATGAGGAAGGAGGAGATGAGAGAGAAGTAAAAAATTGTAGAGTGAAAGAGGAATTAATAGAGGTTGACCGTTAGCAGGAGAAAAGTGAGAAAGAGAATCCAAGGAAACTGATAAGTGAGAGGAAAAATATATAGAAAATAAAAAAATTAAAAAGAAAAATAGTAAACATATAAATACACAACAAAACTGTAGTATACGGTTCAGACATTCCTGACCTCAATAAACTGATGCATAAAAAGTACTTGTTTTCAAAAATTAGAAATGAGAGAGAGAGAGAGAGAGAGAGAGAGAGAGAAATCTTGATGGAAAATTCAACAACTGTTTCTATTGTCATTCAAAAGCTTCTCAGCTTCCTTACTCAGATGATAGATGGGGTTGTCTGCAGTTTGATGGTAGCTCTGGTCCAGTGAGTTCTGAACTTGGTCACTGAGTAGCTGATAACAAGATACCCTCACTCCTTCTTCCAACTTCTGACCAATTGTAGCCAGCCCAGACCATCCTTGCACACCTCAGGACTCATGGAGCTGGGGAGAGCCCAGCTCTCTCCAGTCTCTCCAACCTGCCTTCCTCCCTGGGTAAAGTGCTTCCAGTCTCTGACCCTCCACAGGATTGCTAGGAAAAGACTGGCCCATGAAGGCTCGGCTGCGAACCCACAGATATGGGCCTCGGTCTCCCCAGTTTCCACCACAATCCAGTCCCAATATCTCAATGTTGATCCAGTTTGCAACTGCAGAGACTACCAAGAAAATGCTCACACAAAGGAGTGACCATGTGAAGAGCAGCAAGGTGGCAGCTCCTACCACGCCCGCAGAAAGACCTCAGTTGCAAGCAATTCCAATGGCACATCTGCGAGAATGGTGATGTCCAGAGAGTGATGATGAAATTGATATGCAAGTAATTATTGCTATTATTTTTTTCCAGAGTGTCTCTGAGAAACATGCAGAGGCGTGTGCTTCTTGTGGACATGCAGAAGGTAAGAACCACATAGGATACAAAGTACCTTGCAGAGAATATTGCCAAAATATATGGGCACTAGTGTATAGTAAATGTTCAAAGAGTGTGTCTGTTACCTAGCTATTGAACAAAAAGGAAGGTAAGGAGTGGCATATCATATTAGGTTTCAGACACAGGTTTAATTGCGGATATTGCTAAAGAAGTGAATGGCGAGTTTCCTTTAAGACATGCTTTTATCTCAGGTAAATTGGAAATAAGAAAAAGGAGAGAAAAAGAGGGAAGTAAGACTGAGAAAAGCAGTGAGTACACAAACAGGAAAAAGAATCAGGGGTTCTCAGGAGAGGTTGGGAAATTCAAGCCCCACATGAGAAGGGAAAGGAGGAGTTTTCACACTGTGGGAAGAACTTGTGAGTTTCAAGTTCTCAAGATGAATGAAAGGGAGTATAGATCTTTCCCAACCTTGGTGATTTTTTCAGAGTTGGAAATGGATTGAGGAGTGAAGACTTGATTCAAAAAACTAAGTTCATTGATCAAAAATGAGTGGGAATACATGAACTCTAATGACTTGCAACATGTTGCCACTCTCTATGACAAAAAATATATGGTGGAAACAATAAATGGAAAGTTAGAAAGAAGTATGAATAATCAAGGGGAATCCCCAAATCCACAAGTAACTAAAGTGCACTTTGAAAGATTACAGATCCTTCAAAACTTTAATTGAGGGAAACTCCAAGGGAGGAATACAGAGTTGCATTCTCATTCATGTAGATGAATTGGAAGTTGATGAAGTTCACACTGGAACTGAGAAGTATGGACTCATCTCTGGGGACCATGCTCCCAAGCTCCTTCTGACTCAGCAGGTCCTGGCTTCAACATGTCCATTACATTCTAAGGTGATTCTATTGATCCTGCTCTGCAGAAAACATCATTTGTAGCCAGTGAATAAATGTTCTTTCAGGAAATACTAAAGAACATCTCCTGGTTCCTACAGTTCAGGACACAAACACATCAAATGCAAGCATAAATCTGGTTTTCATTCTGAGCAGGTCTCTTGAGAACTGTGAGCAACTCAGAAGACGAGATGGCAAAAGTATATGACTAAGATATATATATATTTTTTATTTTGGCAGGCAAGAAAGAGTGACAAAGAGTCATACAAAGAATGAAAAATGCAAATAAACAGCTCCCACCTTAGAGTTTCCTTTGGAAAACCTAAAGAGGAGGGAAATGAGAGAGAAACCAGGAATTGCGATGAAATGGAGAGTGTTCCTCAGTTCTTTTCCCTTTGTCTGCTTTCAAATGCAAATCTGATGCAGAGATGATTGGAACCCATGGGGGCTGCAAGAATCAGGGCAACCCACAGCTCCCAATTTTTCCCCTCCTTATCTAGTAGGCACCAGAGTGTGTGAGACTTCCATGTGTCACTGAGGTGAGTGAACTCGGATTTTTGAAGCATTCATTGTATAAAAGAAGGCTAATATTTCTTTTGCTACTCTTCTTAATATCATCATTAATTGTTTTGTTTCCACCAGTACTTTGTTGGTGTGCTGTTGGAAAATCAGGCCCTTGGCATGCAAGGATAGCAGGGTACTGGTGAGATGAATTTGGAACTCAAGAAAGCAAATGTTGTGATCACCTGGGAGATTTGGGCAAATACACGGAATCAAGATATGCCACTCCAGATTCATTTTTATAACCAGAAGCTATTATGCAGTGTATTGCTAAAACACCATCACTGTTACTCTTAGTGAATTTACCATGTACTGTCAAAAGATTTTGTTGACATCTGATAATTCTGCAAGCTTTCAGAACACTTTTTTTGGGACTGCTTTTCTGAACTCTGTATGTATTAGCAAACATTTGTGTGTGTGTGTGTGTGTGTGTGTGTGTGTGTGTGTGTGTGTGTCTGGGAACACACGCTTCACATGAAAGAGCAAAAAGAAACTTGATGGTGGTGAAACCAGGGGACACAGGAAAAGGAGACGCATCATTTGCCAGCATGGGTGTGAACAAACACAAACAACCAAATGTGTATTAGGAGTTATTCTAAACACATATCTAAGCTACAGTAGCTCAGAAAACTGTCTCAGGTGAGTAAACAAGTGTAACTTCCCCTGGAATCTCATCATAACTTTGGACTTAGTAATTACAAGGCAAATGACAAACAGGAAATGTACTTATCATAAAACGGATTAATTGATTCTGAGAAGACTCACTCAAGATGCCAGCTGCCACATTTTCATGCTCCTTTGGCACTGATCTTCTCAGGGTCCTTCTTTCATCCTATGAATACAGATGACTCTGCTCTCCAGCATTCTCTTTCTTGCCTTTGGTATATATGCTGATATCTTTGTATTTATGGTCATTGCAGCCTGGTTTTACCATTGGATACCTCACTGCAAATTTTTCAAAGGTTTATTCCCGAGTCTGATTCAGAACATTTGAATCTTGCAGCTTTTGTCGATACATATATAATTTATTTTACTGCTTTCCTGTAAAATGCATCTCTTATTTACTGATGAACTCTCTATCCAGAATTTTTGACTAAAAGTTATAAATCAAGAATATCCTTGCACAGAGCAATGAAATGTTTACTCATATTTCTTTGATGTGCTTTGTTTATAGTCTTCTCAGTGGTGGAAAATGAGTGAGATTCTTTTGCATGCTGATTAGTTGTTTTCCCATTGAGTGTCTCCCACAGATCTCTCTAATTCTCAGGTGTGTTGTTTATATGTTAGTTGCACAAAAGTGCTCACCAACATCCTAAATGAATTCCCCCAACATAGAAGGATATTGCCATAGAAGAGACTACATGGTAAATAAAAGCAACATTCACAATTGCTCCATGATTTTTTACATGATACATTGGAAACCTTGAGATACAGTCAGGAACAGCATCTCACATTTCTGTGGTCCAGCTTCTTTCTTTGTTCTTTAATTTAGACTTCATTCTTTACTGGTCACTGTACATTTTCTATTCTCTGTATTTTGGAAACATTCCTGCCAATCAACGTAGCATCTACTTCATAGATTACTGAATCCTTCTCATTAATCATCACCATTCATGCACATGGCCTTGATGTCTACCTTCTGGTAGCTTTTAGGTTGATCCTGGTCTCATGCTTTATTGCATATCCAACCATCAGGTCTATTTAGAACATGGAAATCTTTGTACCTTCACTTTTATTGGTAATTTCATAATAAAAATTCTGCCTCACTTGTATTTTTTTTGCATGTGGAAACAATACCTTTATTTATTTATTTATTTTATTTAATTCATTTTTATTGTAAACAAACGGGATACATGTTGTTTCTGTTTGTACATGGAGTAACAGCATACCATTTGCATATTCATACATTTACATAGAGTAATGATGTTTGATTCATTCCGTTATTTTTTCCTTCCCCCAACCCCTTCCACCTCTCTTTTCCCTTTATACAGTCCCTCCTTCCTCCATTCTAGTCCCCCTCCCACCCCCCATTATGTGTCATCATCCACTTATCAGTGAGATCATTCGTCTTTTGGATTTTTGAGATTGGCTTAACTCACTTAACATGATATTCTCCAATTTCATCCGTTTGCCTGCAAATGCCATAATTTTATGATTCTTTATAGCTGAGTAATATTCCATTGTGTGTGTGTGTATATATATATATATATATATATATATATATATATATATATATATCACAGTTTCTTTATCCATTCATCAATTGAAGGACATCTAGGTTGGTTCCATAGTCTAGCTATTGTGAATTGAACAGCTATGAACATTGATGTGGCTGTATCTCTGTAGTATGCTGATTTTAAGTCCTTTGAGTATAGGCCAAGGAGTGGGATAGCTGGGTCAAATGGTAGGTCCATTCCAAGTTTTCTAAGGAATCTCCACACTGCTTTCCAGAGTGGCTGCACTAATTTGCAACTCCACCAGCAATGTATGAGTGTACCTTTTTCCCTACATCCTCTCCAACACCTATTGTTGCTTGTATTCTTGATAATCGCCATTCTAATTGGGGTGAGATGGAATCTTAGTGTAGTTTTGATTTGCATCTCTCTTATTACTAAAGATGGTGAACATTTTTTCATATGTTTGTTGATTGCTTGTAGATCTTCTTCTGTGAAGTGTCTGTTCATATCTTTAGCCCATTTGTTGATTGGGTTATTTGTATTCTTTGTGTAGAGTTTTTTGAGTTCTTTACATATTCTGGAAATTAGTGCTCTATCTGAAGTATGAGTGGCAAAGATATTCTCCCACTCTGTAGGCTCTCTCTTCGCATTGCTGATAGTTTCCTTTGCTGAGAGAAAGCTATTTAGTTTGAATCTATCCCAGTTGTTGATTCTTGCTTTTATTTCTTGTGCTATGGGAGTCCTGTTAAGGAAGTCTGATCCTAAGCCAACAAAGTGAAGATTTGTACCTACTTTTTCTTCTATAAGATGCAGGGTCTCTGGTCTGATTTCAAGGTCCTTGATCCATTGTGAGTTGATTTTTATGCAGGGTGAGAGATAGGGGTTTAGTTTCATTCTGTTGCATATGGATTTCCAGTTTTCCCAGCACCATTTGTTGAAAAGGCTATCTTTTCTCCATTGCATATTTTTGGCACCTTTGTCTAGTATGAGAAAATTGTGGGGCGGGCCAAGATGGCGGACTAGAGGGCGGCTGCATTTCATGCTGCTCCAGGACGCAAGATTCAAAAGAGGAGATAGTGAGAGACTTGGGACCAACTCAAAGCTGCCGGGTGAGTCTCTCCTGTTGGGGAGGCGTCCCGGATGGGGCGGTAGCCCTGGAACGCAGGGAATTTGTGAAGTGGAGTTGCTCGGCGAGACGCCCCTCCCCCCACTGGAGCGGTAAACACGGACAACTGGGATCATCGTAGAGGAGGCGGCTCAGCATAGCGCTTGGACTCGAGCAGCCGCTGGGGCTCCGGGCGGCAGCCTGGGGAGGAGCTGCGTGGTGAGCTGTTTGGACCCAGAGTGACCGCTTCCGAACACCGGGGGGTTGCCCGGAGGAGGAGGAGAGGCCCGGCGGGTCGCTTGGGTCTAGGAGTGACTGCATCAGAGCCACGGGCGGTTGCCAGAGGAGGAGCTGCGGGGTGAGCTGTTTGAACTCAGAGTGGGCGCTCCTGAGCGCCGGGGGACTGCACGGAGGAAGAGGAGGAGCACGGCGGGACGCTTGGTCTGGGAATGACTGCATCAGAACCACAGGCGGTTGCCAGAGGAGGAGTTGTGTGGTGAACTGTTTGAACTCAGAGCTAGTGCTCCTGAGTGCCGGGAGGTTGCCCGGAGGAGGAGGAGGAGCGTGGCTTGTTGTTTGACCTGGGAGTGACTGCATCAGAGCTGCGGGCGGTTGCCGAAGGAGGAGCTGCGTGATGAGCTGTTTGAACTCGGAGCAGCTGCTCCAGAACACTGGTGGCCTGCCTGGAGGAGGAGAGCGGTGGGACGCTTAGTCTGTGAGTGACTGCATCAGAACCACAGGCGGTTGCCAGAGGAGGAGGCGAGTGGTGAGTTGATTGGACTAAAAGCAACCGCTCCGGAACTCCGGTGGCCTGCCTGGAGAAGGAGCGTGGTGAGTCACCTGGTCTCGGAGCCACCGCTCCTGAACACCCGGGCGGCTACCCCAAGGAGGAGGAGGAGGAACAGGGCGGGTCACTTGGACTTGGAGTGACTGCCTAGGGCTACGGGTGGTTGGTGGGAGGAGGAGACCCAAAGTGAGTTGTTTGGATTCCTAGTGACTGCGTCGGAAACCGGGCGGCTGTCCGGAGGAGGAGGTGTGTGGCGGGTCTCTGTGTCTCCGAGCTATTGTACGGGGCTCCAGGTGGTGGCTCAGGGGAGGGGCTGCATAGCCAGGCGATTGGTGCAGAGCAGGGTCCCAGGAGCTAGGTGGCTTCTTGCTGGAAGAGCCGCACAGAGACACGCCTAGGGGCGGAGCGAAGATTCAGGGCGGCGGGCAGACTCTCTGGGAGAGGCAGCCTAAGGAGACTCGCCTGCGAAGGGTGAGGCTCCCAGGCCCAGGACGTAGGTCCGGGCCCCTGGGATCGGTGCAGAAGAAGACAGCCCAGCCCAGGGGGTAGTTGTAGATTGAGGGGAACCTCTAGGAGGGCAACTGACTAGCGAGACGTCCCCACCGAGTGACTCTTCCCGGCCAGGGGAGGTTTTCCCACAGGGACAGTAAAGTCAGAGACATAGGCACAAACAGGCCTTGCCTCAGCCCGCAGCCTACTTCCCCGTTGGATGACCATTGGTCAACAAGTGGAGACACCTCTGCCCACTAGCAGGGAATATACGCCACCTGAGGGTCACCACCCTAGAGAGGCAGCTTCTTCGTGGAGCTCTGCATTATCAACCTCCTCCAAGACTTCAGGCTACTGAAGGATAAGAGGGGATATACTAACAATCTTCAGGGACATTATAAGTTGATAGAGGAAATCTGCAATATCTTAATGACCCACTGATCCCTGAACAATATGAGAAAACAAGGGAAGAAAATGCCCCAAACAAATCTAGATGTTACATCAATAAAATCCAACGACAGCATGGCAGAAGAAATGACAGAAAGGGAGTTCAGAATGTACATAATTAAAATGATTAGGGAAGCAAACGATGAGATGAAAGAGCAAATGCAGGCATTGAACGATCGCACCAATCGACAGTTAACAGAGCAAATTCAGGAAGCAAAAGATCATTTCAATAAAGAGTTAGAGATATTGAAAAAAAACCAAACAGAAATCCTTGAAATGAAGGAAACAATAAACCAAATTAAGAACTCCATAGAAAGCACAACCAATAGGATAGAACAGCTGGAAGACAGAACTTCAGATATTGAAGACAAAATATTTAACCTCGAAAACAAAGTTGAACAAACAGAGAAGATGGTGAGAAATCATGAACAGAATCTCCAAGAACTATGGGATATCATGAAAAGGCCAAATTTGAGAATTATTGGGATTGAGGAAGGCTTAGAGAAACAAACCAAAGGAATGAACAATCTATTTGAAGAAATAATATCAGAAAATTTCCCAAATCTGAAGAATGAAATGGAAAATCAAGTCCAAGAGGCTTATAGGACTCCAAATACACAAAATTACAACAGACCCACACCAAGGCACATTATTATGAAAATACCTAACATACAAAATAAAGACAGAATTTTAAAGGCTGTGAGAGAAAAGAACCAAATTACATTCAGGGGGAAGCCAATACGGATTTCAGCAGATTTTTCAATCCAGACCCTAAAAGCTAGAAGGGCCTGGAACAACATTTTTCAAGCTCTGAAAGAAAATGGATGCCAACCAAGAATCTTATACCCAGCAAAACTTACCTTCAAATTTGACGATGAAATAAGATCATTCCATGATAAACAAAAGCTAAAAGAATTTACAAAAAGAAAGCCAGCATTACAGAACATTCTCAGCAAAATATTCCATGAGGAAGAGATAAAAAACAAAGAAGCAAATCAGCAAAGGGAGGAATTATCCTAAAGGAACTGTCAAATAAAGGAGGAACCAAGATGTGTCAAAAATTTTAAATATGAACCAAATGACTGGGAATACAAATCATATCTCAATAATAACCCTGAATGTTAATGGCCTGAATTCATCAATCAAAAGACATAGACTGGCAGATTGGATTAAAAAGAAAGATCCAACAATATGTTGCCTGCAAGAGACTCACCTCATAGAAAGAGATACCCATAGACTAAAGGTGAAAGGATGGGGAAAAACATACCATGCACATGGGCTCAGCAAAAAAGCTGGAGTATCCATCCTCATTTCAGATAAAGTGGACTTCAAGCCAATGTTAGTTAGAAGGGATAAAGAAGGACATTTCATACTGCTGAAGGGAAGCATAAATCAGCAAGATATAACAATCATAAACATCTATGCCCCAAACAGTGGCTCATCCATATATGTTAAACAAATCCTTCTCAATTTTAGAAACCAAATAGACCATAACACAATAATACTAGGTGATTTTAACACGCCTCTTTCACCATTGGACAGATCTTCC
Organism: Sciurus carolinensis; assembly: GCF_902686445.1. Classification (NCBI taxonomy): domain Eukaryota; kingdom Metazoa; phylum Chordata; class Mammalia; order Rodentia; family Sciuridae; genus Sciurus; species Sciurus carolinensis. Next base: position 628,771 of record NW_025920213.1, read on the forward strand.
AAACAAAAATTGAACAAAGAAACCATAGATCTCAATAACACAATCAATAATTTAGACTTAACAGACATTTATAGAATATACCATCCAACCAAGAGCGAATACACTTTCTTCTCAGCAGCACATGGATCCTTCTCCAAAATAGACCATATATTATGCCACAAAGCTAATGTCAGCAAATACAAGAAGATAGAGACACTACCTTGTATTCTATCAGATCATAATGGATTGAAGTTACAGATTAATGAAAGAGTAAAAAACAGAAACTACTCCAACACCTGGAGATTAAACAATATGCTACTATATGATGAATGGATAACAGAAGATATTAGGAAGGAAATTAAAAAATTCTTAGAGGTAAACGAGAACAAAGAAACAACATATCAAAATCTCTGGGACACTATGAAAGCGGTACTTAGAGGAAGATTTATTTCATGGAGCGCATTTAATAAAAGAAGTAAAACTCAAAAAATAAATGACCTAACACTACAGCTCAAAGCCCTAGAAAAAGAAGAACAGACCAACACCAAAAGTAGTAGAAGACAGGAAATAGTTAAACTGAGAGCTGAAATCAACGAAATTGAAACGAAAGAAACAATACAAAAAATTGACAAAATAAATAGTTGGTTCTTCGAAAAAATAAACAAAATTGATAAACCTTTAGCCACACTAACAAAGAGAAGACGAGAGAAAACCCAAATCACTAAAATTCGGAATGAACAAGGAAATATCACAACAGACACGACCGAAATACAAAACATAATTTGAAGCTATTTTGAAAAATTATACTCCAACAAAATAGAAAATTTCGAAGACATCAACAGGTTTCTAGAGACATATGAATTGCCTAAACTGAACGAGGAGGACATACACAATTTAAATAGACCAATTTCAAGTAATGAAATAGAAGAAGTCATCAAAAGCCTTCCAACAAAGAAAAGTCCAGGACCAGATGGGTTCTCAGCCGAGTTCTACAAAACTTTTAAAGAAGAACTCATTCCAATACTTCTCAAAGTATTCCAGAAAATAGAAGAGGAGGGAACTCTCCCAAACTCATTCTATGAAGCCAATATTACCCTGATTCCTAAACCAGACAGAGACACATCGAGGAAAGAAAATTTCAGACCAATATCCTTAATGAACATCGACGCAAAAATTCTCAACAAAATTTTAGCAAATCGCATACAAAAACATATTAAAAAGATAGTGCACCATGATCAAGTGGGTTTCATCCCAGGGATGCAAGGTTGGTTCAACATCAGGAAATCAATAAATGTCATTCACCATATCAATAGACTTAAAGTCAAGAATCACATGATTATTTCGATAGATGCAGAAAAAGCATTTGATAAAATACAGCACCCCTTCATGCTCAAAACACTAGAAAAAATAGGGATAGTGGGAACATTCCTTAACATTGTAAAGGCCATCTATGCTAAACCCATGGCTAATATCATTCTTAATGGTGAAAAACTGAAAGCATTCCCTCTAAAAACTGGAACAAGGCAGGGATGCCCTCTTTCACCACTTCTATTCAATATCGTCCTTGAAACTCTAGCCAGAGCAATTAGACAGACCAAAGAAATTAAAGGGATACGAATAGGAAAAGAAGAACTCAAACTATCCCTATTTGCTGATGATATGATGGTATACTTAGAGGAACCAGGAAATTCCACCAGAAAACTTTTAGATCTCATAAGTGAATTCAGTAAAGTAGCGGGATATAAGATCAATGCACATAAATCGAAGGCATTTTTATATATAAGCGATGAATCTTCAGAAAGAGAAATTAGGAAAACTACCCCATTCACAATAGCTTCGAAAAAAATAAAGTATTTGGGAATCAATCTCACAAAAGAGGTGAAAGACCTCTACAATGAGAACTACAGAACACTAAAGAAAGAAATTCAAGAAAACCTTAGAAGATGGAAAGATCTCCCATGTTCTTGGATAGGAAGAATTAATATTGTCAAAATGGCCATACTACCAAAAGTGCTATACAGATTCAATGCAATTCCAATTAAAATCCCAATGATGTACCTTACAGAAATAGAGCAAGCAATTATGAAATTCATCTGGAAGAATAAAAAACCCAGAATAGCTAAAGCAATCCTTGGCAGAAAGAGTGAAGCAGGGGGTATCGCAATACCAGATCTTCAACTCTACTACAAAGCAATAGTAACAAAAACGGCATGGTATTGGTACCAAAATAGAAAGGTGGATCAATGGTACAGAATAGAGGACACGGACACAAACCCAAATAAATACAATTTTCTCATACTAGACAAAGGGGCCAAAAATATGCAATGGAGAAAAGATAGCCTCTTCAACAAGTGGTGCTGGGAGAATTGGAAATCCATATGCAACAGAATGAAACTAAACCCATATCTCTCACCATGCACAAAACTAAACTCAAAATGGATTAAGGATCTCGGAATCAGACCAGAGACCTTGCATCTTATAGAAGAAAAAGTAGGTCCAGAGCTTCAACATGTCGGCTTAGGACCAGACTTCCTCAACAGGACTCCCATAGCACAAGAAATAAAAGCAAGAATTAATAACTGGGATAGATTCAAACTAAAAAGCTTTCTCTCAGCAAAGGAAACTATCAGCAATGCAAAGAAAGAGCCTACAGAGTGGGAGAAAATCTTTGCCAATCATACTTCAGATAGAGCGCTAATCTCCAGAATCTATAAAGAACTCAAAAAACTCTACACCAAGAATGTAAATAATCCAATTGACAAATGGGCTAAGGAAATGAATAGACACTTCACAGAAGAAGATGTACAAGCAATCAACAAACATATGGAAAAATGTTCAACATCTCTGGTAATAAGAGAAATGCAAATCAAAACCACCCTAAGATTCCATCTCACCCCAATTAGAATGGCAATTATCAAGAATACAACCAACAACAGGTGTTGGCGAGGATGTGGGGAGAAAGGTACACTCTTACATTGCTGGTGGGGCTGCAAATTAGTGCAGCCACTCTGGAAAGCAGTGTGGAGATTCCTTAGAAAACTTGGAATGGAACTACCATTTGACCCAGCTATCCCACTCCTTGGCCTATACCCAAAGGACTTAAAATCAGCATATTACAGAGATACAGCCACATCAATGTTCATAGCTGCTCAGTTCACAATAGCCAGATTGTGGAACCAACCTAGATGTCCTTCAATTGATGAATGGATAAAGAAAATGTGGTATATATATACAATGGAATATTACTCAGCCATAAAGAATGATAAAATTATGGCATTTGCAGGCAAATGGATGAAACTGGAGAATATCATGCTAAGTGAGATAAGCCAATCTCAAAAAACCAAAGGAAGAATGATATCGCTAATAAGTGGATGATGACACATAATGGGGGTGGGAAGGGTTAGTGTTGGGGTTGGAGTTGGGTTTAGGGAGGGGGGCAGGAATGGAGGAAGGAAGGACTGTATAGATGGAGGGGAAGGGTGGGAGGGGAGGGGGAGAAGGGAAAAAATGGCAGAATGAATCAAACAACATTACCCTATGTAAATTTATGATTACACAAATGGTATGCCTTTACGCCATGTACAAATAGAGAAACAACATGTATCCCATTTGTTTACAATAAAAAGAAAAAAAATAAATAAAAAAAAATTGTATTTATTTGGGTTTATGTCCGTGTCCTCTATTCTGTACCATTGATCTACCTGTCTATTTTGGTGCCAATACCATGCTGTTTTTGTTACTATTGCTTTGTAGAATAGTTGAAGTTCTGGTATTGCGATACCCCCTGTTTCATTCTTCCTGCTAAGGATTGCTTTAGCTATTCTGGGTTTCTTATTCTTCCAGATGAATTTCATGATTGCTTGCTCTATTTCTGTAAGGTACATCATTGGGATTTTAATTGGAATTGCATTGAATCTGTATAGCACTTTTGGTAGTATGGCCATTTTGACAATATTAATTCTGCCTCTCCAAGAACATGGGAGATCTTTCCATCTTCTAAGGTCTTCCTTAATTTCTTTCTTCAATGTTTTGTAGTTTTCATTGTAGAGATCTTTTACCTCTTTGGTTAGATTGATGCCCAAGATTTTATTTTATTTTTTTGAGGCTATTGCAAATGGAGTTGTTTTCCTCATTTCCCTTTCAGCTGTTTCATCGCTTGCATATAAAAATGCTTTAGATTTATGCATGTCAATTTTATAGCCTGCTATTTTGCTGAATTCTTTTATGAGATCTAGAAGTTTTCTGGAGGAGGTTTTTGGATCCTCTAAATATAGAATCATGTCATCCGCAAATAGTGACAGCTTAAGTTCCTCTTTTCCTATTCGTATCCCTTTAATTTCTTTAGTCTGCCTAATTGCTCTGGCTAGAGTTTCAAGGACAATGTTGAATAGAAGTGGTGAAAGAGGACATCCTTGTCTTGTTCCCATTTTTAAAGGGAATGGTTTCAATTTTTCTCCATTAAGAATGATGTTGGCCATGGGCTTAACATAAATAGCCTTTACAATGTTCAGGTATGTTCCTACTATCCCTATTTTTTCTAGTGTTTTGAGCATGAAGGGGTGTTGTATTTTGTCAAATGCTTTTTCTGCATCAATTAAAATAACCATATGATTCTTATCCTTAAGTCTATTGACATGATGGATTACATTTATTGATTTATGAATGTTGAACCATCCTTGCATTCCAGGAATGAACCCCACTTGATCGTGGTGCACAATTTTCTTAATATGTTTTTGGATACGGTTTGCCAATATTTTCTTAAGGATCTTTGCATCTGTATTCATCAAGGATATTGGTCTATAATTTTCTTTCCTTGATGTGTCTTTTCCTGGTTTGGGTATGAGGGTGATATTAGCTTCATAGAATGAGTTTGGTAGGGTACCCTCCTTTTCTATTTCCTGGAATACTTTGAGAAGTATTGGAATGAGTTCTTCTTTGAAGGTCTTGTAGAACTCGGCTGAGAATCCATCTGGTCCTGGGCTTTTCTTGGATGGTAGATTTTTAATGGCTTCTTCTATTTCATTGCTTGATATTGATCTGTTTAAATCGTGTATGTCCTCCTGGTTCAGTTTGGGAGGAGCATAAGTCTCCAGAAATTTGTCAGTGTCTTCGGTAGTTTCTATTTTGTTGGAATACAGACTTTCAAAGTAGCTTTTCATTATGTTCTGTATCTCAGTATGTTCTGTCATGATATTTCCTTTTGCATCATGTATTTTAGTAATTTGACTCTTCTCTCTCCTTCTCTTTGTTAGTGTGGCTAAGGGTTTGTCTATTTTGTTTACTTTCTCAAAGAACCAACTTTTTGTTTTGTCAATTTTTTGAATAGTTCCTTTTGTTTCAATTTCATTGATTTCAGCTCTGATTTTAATTATTTCCGGTCTTCTACTACTTTTGCTGTTATTCCGTTCTTCTTTTTCTAGGGCTTTGAGCTGTAATGTTAGGTCATTTAGTTGTTGACTTTTCATTCTTTTCTGGAATGCGCTCCATCCAATGAATTTTCCTCTTAGTACTGCTTTCATAGTGTCCCAGAGATTTTGATATGTTGTATCATCGTCCTCATTGACATCTAAGAATTTTTTAATCTCCTCCCTGATGTTTTTTGTTATCCATGTTTCATTCAACAGTATATTATTTAGTCTCCAAGTGTTGGAGTAATTTCCCTTTTTTTATTTTGTCATTGATCTCTACTCTCAGTCCATTATGATGTGATAGAACACAAGGCAGTATCTCTATTTTTTTGCATTTACTAAGGGCTGCTTTGTGGCATAACACATGGTCTATTTTCGAGAAGGTTCCATGTGCTGCTGAGAAGAAAGTGTATACGCTCGTTGATGGATGGAATATTCTATATATGTCTGTTAAGTCTAGGTTATTGATTGTGTTATTAAGTTCTATGGTGTCTTTGTTTAGTTTTTGTTTGGAAGATCTACCTAGTGGTGACAGCGGTGCATTAAAGTCACCCAGAATTATTGTGTTGTGGCCTATGTGATTCCTGAAATTGAGAAGGATTTGTTTGATGTATAGGGATGCGCCATTGTTTCGGGCATAAATATTTACTATTGTTATGTCTTCCTGATTTATGGTTCCCTTAAGCAGTATGAAATGTCCTTCTTTATCCCTTCTGACTAACTTTGGCTTGAAGTCCACTGTATCTGATATAAGGATGGAAACCCCCGCTTTTTTACTGAGTCCATGTGCATGGTAGGTTTTTTCCATCCTTTCACCTTTAGTCTGTGGATGTCTTTTTCTATGAGATGAATCTCTTGCAGGCAGCATATTGTTGGGTCTTTCTTTTTAATCCATTCTGCCAGTCTATGTCTTTTGATTGATGAATTTAAGCCATTAATGTTCAGGGTTATTACTGAGATATGATTTGTATTCCCAGTCATTTGGCTTATTTTTGGTTTTTAAGATGGCTTGGTTTCTCCTTTGAGTGGCTTTCCTCTAAGGTAGTTCCTCCCTTTGCTGACCTACATTGTTGTTTTTCATTTCCTCCTCATGGAATATTTTGTTGAGAACATTCTGTAGTGCAGGCTTTCTATTTGTAAATTCTTTTAACTTTTGTTTATCATGGAATGATTTTATTTTATCTTCAAATCTGAAGGTTAGTTTTGTTGGTTATAGGATTCTTGGTTGGCAACCATGTTCTTTCAGAGCTTGAAACATGTTGTTTCAGGCCCTTCTAGCTTTTAGAGTCTGGGCTGAGAAATCTGCTGATATCTGTATTGGTCTCCCCCTATATGTAATCTGATGCTTTTCTCTCGCAGCATTCAAAATCCTATCTTTATTTTGAATGTTAGGCATTTTCATTATAATGTGCCTTGGTGTAGATCTGTTGTGATTTTGTGCATTTGGTGTTCTGTAAGCCTCTTGTATTTGATTTTTCATTTCATTCTTCAGGTTTGGGAAATTTTCTGATATTATTCCATTGAATAGGTTGTTCATTCCTTTGGTTTGTATCTCTGTGCCTTCCTCAATCCCAATAATTCTTAAATTTGGTCTTTTCATGATGTCCCATAGTTCTTGGAGATTCTGTTCATGATTTCTTACCATCTTCTCTGTTTGGGCAACTTTATTTTCAAGATTAAATATTTTGTCTTCATTGTCTGAGGTTCTGTCTTCCAAGTGGTCTAGTCTTTTGATGATGTTTTCCATTGAGTTTTTTATTTGGTTTATTGTCTCCTTCATTTCAAGGATTTCCATTTTTTTTTTTTTTTAGAATCTCTATCTCTTTGTTGAAATGATCTTTCGCTTCCTGCAAGTGCTCTTTCAGCTTATTGGTATTATCATTCATTGCCTGCATTTGCTGTCTTATCTCATCCTTTGCTTCGCGAATCATCTTAATCATGTATAATCTGAAGTCATTTTCTGACACTTCTTCTAACATACTGTCACTGGATTCTATTAATATAGAATCTAGATTTGTTTGGATCATTTTCTTCCCTTGTTTTGTCATGTTGTTCATGTATCTTCCCCTCTAGCAGTGCAGATCTGGGGTATTGCAGATTTCCCCCTATAGGCTTATAGTGGCCCTATAGGTTTTCAAAATCTTTTCTTTAAGGGGAGATCAATATTAGCAGTGCCCAAATTAGACACTATACAATCCTAGACCAAATAGCCCCTATGGGGACAATAACAAAATTGTCATAATAAACAAAATGTGTTCAAAAATTATCTTCGGTAAAACAAACAGGTTTGCAATGAGGTCTGCAGTTTCTAATGGAGGATAAAGAGGATGCAGAGTGATGTAGAATGTGGCTGTTAATGGGATAAAAAAAGAATATACAGAAGTTCTAGAAAATAGAAAGGGTGAGAGTGTAATCAAAAGAAATCAGATGTTAACATGCAAAAAAGGGAGAAAGAGACTCTGAGGGAACAGGTAAACAAAAGGAAAAGAGAACAAGAAAAGTAAAGAAATAAAAACTTAAATTTTTTTAAAAAGGAAAAAAAAGAAAATCTACTGTATAACAGTCATATACTAATGAAACCTCCCAGTGTTCAGTAGCCTGATGCATGAGAGGTACCTGACAATGAGCTTCAAGCCTCCAGCAGGCATACAGGATGGGATTTGCCCCACCCAAAGATTGGAGCTATGGCTTCCAGGATTATCCAAGATGGCCACTCTGGCTTTGAAATGTGTTGGCAAATGGGGAACTGCAGCTCAGGGTTGGACGTGGTCAGCTGGAGGTCCTGGAGGCAGGATGCGGTTGGTCTGGCAGGGGTCCTGGAGGTCCAGTGTGTTTGGTGTGGTTGTGGGATCCTGGAGGCCGGGTGCAATCAGTCGATGTGAGGGCCCCAGAGTCAGGGAGTGATCGGTTGGGCTGAGGGATCCTGGAGATGAGGCTCAGTTAGTCCAGCCAGGGGCCCCACAGGGCCTGGCTGTGGTCTCAAAATGGCGGCAGCCATGTGTAATCAAACCTGCAGGTACTGTAACAGTGAACTTCCATGCAGCAGCAGGCAGCTGGTGTTCCACTGGCAGTTGGCGATCAGTTTGCTGACTGTTGTCGGACGATCAGGAGGTGAACCTCCAGCGTTGGGTGATGGATAAGTGTAAGGCAGGTGATGGACAGGCGAGAGGCAGGCAAATGGCAGATGATAGACGCCTGACAGTGAGCAATCTGCTCTCAAAAAAGGCGTCGATATGCTGGCAGACTGCAGGTCATCACAGCAGACAAATGGGTAAAACCCTCATTTGTATTTTTATCCCTCTCTCTGCCCACAATATCCTCTCTCGGTTCTCCTTTCCAATCCCTATATGAATGGACTCTGTCCATTTATGTGCAGCCTTTCATGGTTTCAGCATTCCTTGTCACTGGCTGACCACCTCACTACTGAAGTATCCATTCATGTCTTTCTCTAGAAAAGAGTGCCTCCCTGTCTCCTTTCATCTCCTCTGACTCTTAGAACAAATAAATTATGAGTAGAGACACATAGTGTCTCCCAAGTGGTTTTCTGAATTATTGGTTCAGTAAAATTACTTCTCAGTGATATCAGAATGTCCTTGGTCCAGAGGGACACACCTGTGGTTGCAGCTACCTTAGGGCTGAGGCAGGCCTCTGTCAGGCTTCCAGCCAACTAGGAAATTTACAGACACCCTTTCTACAAATACAAATGAGTAGTTTTTGAAAGAATAGCTATAGAACTTGCCAAGGAAACACATGTCTCTGGGTGAAATACACAGCAGTAAAAAAATTCAAACATTAGATGTGTTCACCTAAAACTTACCTCAATTTAAATCTTTCACATTCACTGAATTTTTTTCTATGCTCTATATTTCTGGAAACATTCTCTTCAACCAGTCATGCATCAACTTCGTAGATCACTGATGCCTTCTCAGTTTTCATCTCCATTCATGCACGTGGCCCTGATGTCCACCTGCTTGTAGCATTGAAGCTGATCCTCCTCTTCATGCATATGCTGCATATATGACCATCAGCTCTCGTTAGAACTTGGATGTCCAAACATCTTTAATTTGCTATGGATCTTTCAGAATACAAATTGTGCCTCACTCTGCATCTTTTTCATTCTCTCCCTGCATCATCTTCTAGAAGTTCTTTTTCCAATCCCCATATTATCAGATAAAAACATTGCATTTAAAATCTTTTCTATGCACAGACTTTCATTCTCTCAGCATTTTCTGTTTCTGGCTGATAATCTCATTTTTGAAAGCTCCATTCATCTCCATCTAGAACAGAATCATCCCTGGCACCTTTTACTGTCTATTCTTTCCACAAAATCAAACATCAGGGGAAAGAAATAAAACTCTTGGGAGAAACATGATGAAAAGTGATCACATCAAGTCCAGAAAATGATAAACTAGACAGAAAAAGGAATGTTTACAGGTCCTATGTTTATCATGTGGTATGGAACCTGGAAAATATCTGAGGTAATCCTAGGGATGGTACAACTACATTATACCCAGAATAACGTACATAATCATGGAATATTCACAAACTGACTCCTATTACAAAAAAAGAATAAAATCAAAGGAATGTAGGAAAAAAACAACATGGTTTTCATTTATAGTGGTGTAAATGTGATCATTTATTTGGGACACCAAATATGATGTCCAAGACTTTTTAAAATTTAATGTTTGAAAGAAGAGATAGTAAACTGCGTGATGTGCCTTTGTTCCCTTGAAATTTAAATTTTTTTCTGAGAAATTTTCTTTCATCTTGAGCAGATCAATCTGGGAGTTAGTATAGGTCTTATACATGGTGGTGCCTAGTGTCTCTCCATGTTCTGAAATATTGGATCACTAAAGCTACACCTCAGTTATGTCTATATGTACTGGGTTCAGAGGGGCATACCTGTAATTGCAGGTCCTTGAGAGGCAGAGGTAAACCCCTGTCAGGTCACCAGCAAACCAGGGAATTTACAGATCCTCTGTCTCCAAATATGAAGATATGAGGTTGAAATAATTTCTATTGTTCTTGCCAAGGATACACATTCAGCACATAAAATACAGAGGCCCATACACATACAGCAATTAAACATTTCAAATAATAGATATATTCTCCTAAAATTGTGCTTAATTTATTTTTTAAATTTTTTCATTTTTACAGACTGCATTTTGATTCATTGTACACAAATGGCATGCAACTTTTCATTTCTATGGTTGTACATGATGTAGATTCACACCATTCATGGAATCATATATTTACATAGGGTAATGATGTCTGTCTCATTCCACCATCTTTCATACCTCTTCCCCTCCCCCTTCTCATTTCCCTTTATGTAATCCAAAGTTCCTCCATTCATCTCTTACTCCCCACCCCCCCACCATTATATATCATCTTTCACTTATCAGGGAAAACATTTGGACTTTTGTTTTATGGGATTGGCTTATTTCACTTACCATGATAAGCTTAATGTAAAACTATCTTTTGGAAAATAATATTTTAGGATTCTAGCTATTATTCCTTTTTATTTGAATAAACTGTCATTCACAATATTTTTTTAGTTATTTTAAGTATATCTGTGCTTTTTTCAGCAGAGTCACTGTTAGACATGTCATTAGAGGAAGAGCAGGATTTACTTGTGCTGGATTTAGCAAGCAACAGGTATTCACATGTGTGAATTTAAATTCCCAGTTTCTTCCCGTTTCTTTGTTTGTTTATTTGTTTGTTTGTTTGTTTTTGCTTCCAGAAGGTAAATTAGGACAAACTTAATGACCTCATAAAATACTCTTTCTTTGGACATCCAAACTTTGTAATTTCATATTTAATAATAAAATATTTAACTGGTCATGAACATGAAAATAGTTTTATGAATCAAGGTGGATTAAACTTATACTTGATGCAAGCAATTGCACTAATAATTTTGAATAATATCTGCATTTTCTTCTGTGTGACATCCTTAAATTATAAATAAATTGGAGACTTAGGAGTAAGCAGTTGAAACTAGGAACATACGTAAATGCAATGACATTGAACCCATTCATGTAAAAACAGCTTCATTCTCAAAGTCTCAACATTTGATGTCACATTACCTGTAATTCTTTCCAAGATTACAGGTATCATTCTCCATGGATTCTAGTGTCTTTTTGGAGGAAGTTGACAAGGTCAAATTGGACACAAAACTGCATGTTAATGCAATCAAAATCATTCAGAATGGGTACTTTTCTGTTATTTACAAACATTATCTATTTAAAATTCTTTTCCTGAAAGAAATAAATGAATTAATTAAACATATTTATCATACCGATTTAGTCAGTATTGGATCAAAGACCTTGGATGAAATTATTGTGAAATTGTAACACATTGAAAGTGTCTTTTTGCCTGCTGTTTCATGAGGTCTGTATTAGTAGATGGAGGATTTACATACATTTGCACAGATTTATCTTCTACTGTTACTTATGCTTCTTTGTAGCATGCATGCTTATCATGGGGATGTGTCCTGGGCAAGTTTTATATCTGAGTATCACATCTGAAAATAAGTTATGTTCTACATGGCCATTTCACTTACCAGCATCTCAGTATGTAGAGAAAATAAAATCCAACAATGATCACAAACTAAAGCAAAACATTTATCACCTGTACACAAAATGTATATTTCAAGTGATCTCTAGAACACCACAAAATGAAGAGATTGAGTAGGAAATAACAATTTTTACGTGACAAAGTGAGATCCTTTGTTACAATTATTAAGACATATTTTTAAAAGGAATGGGAGTAAACAGAGACAGAAGAGAATATGATCTTGAAATTCAATGAAAATTGAAAAAAGAAAGGATTTAAAATGAGATTTTAAAAGGTTTTTGGATCGCAACCAAAAAAAAAAAATGGAATGAATTTCTCATCAAAAGAAGACAGAAGGAGAAAAATGAAATAACTTCAAAACCCCAAACAAAAAGCAGACAAAAAATATCAATGACATCAACCACAAAAAATTGAGATTTCTCTTGTACTAATGTTTATAGAAAAGAAGATACTTCTATCCAGGATTTTGTATTTGACAAACATAACTTTTTGGGGTTTTCAGTAATCAGATGTAATCAAATATTATTCAGCTATTTATTTGTTCTAGCCCCCAAAGGCCTAACTTGCTATTGGCGTAAATAAGCTGAGTTCCTCTACTACTTTGTCCCCCAACCCACCCAGGAAATGCTGAGGGAACTTTGCAATTTGAAGAAAACACTCACTCTGTTCATGTGCAGAGACATTGATCTACCTAAGTGGGAGCTTCCTGAGAAATGCTCTGGTCCATGGAGCAGGAGACTAGTGCGCAATACAGGCCCCGCTGATGGACTCCTGTAGCCAGTGACCTAGAGGCAGGCAAAATTCCATGTCTCTGAGGGGTTTCATTAAACAATTGGAGCATGGCAGTCATGGCCTGCTTGCAGAATCTGTGATTTCTTCTAGGAACTGCAGGAAAATATATCACCTGAAACTGCCCCAGCACGCTTGAATCCTTCTGTCATTTGAATTCTCAAAAAACTCTTCTCCCTTACTCCTTATTCTAAACCACCCATTTAAAGAGTCAGTGCTCTGTGGACCTCTATTCAAATAACTTTCCAACAGACACAACACATTTCTGATAAAACTTTCAGCCCATTCCAGACCACTACTATCCTGAGACCATATGATCATGGTGAACCCCCACCATTCTGTGAGGAGATTTGGCTATGTATCTTGGAAGTGTAAACGAGTTGTGGTTTCTGATCTCTCCCACAGGATTACTATAGTGGGACCTCTCTCAAAGGTGTTTGCCCTCAAGATTGTATTGTAATCCACAGGAGAGTGTCTACAAGCACCAGTGTGGTAGAAATGTGAACAAGAACTTCAAATGCCTCGCAGCTGAGTGGGTTGACCATAACTGTTGTGTCTGCTCATGTGTTGTTCTGCATGAGGCCAGTTTTATACCAGACATAACCCTGGCAATTGCTGTCACAGAGCTGCAAGCAATGTTTCAATGAAAGTGCCATGATGTGTTCATCTTTAGGCAGGTCACAGGACCAAGCCCTAGCTGCCCAAGCTCTCAGAAGATCTCTGACTCAGCTTATATTTTATGACCACCTTAATCCTTGTGGTGAATGCCTCCAAAACCACACTTAATGCCCGAGTTCTGTCTTATAAAAGTTAATACATAGTGTATGCTTTTTTTGATATCCAATGGCAAAAAACTATGTAAAATAACAAATGAAGGGGCTCCAACATGCACATTCTAATTCTGCCCAGGAGTTTTGGCAGTATTTCAAATTATGCTTGATATCTTTGCAAAATTCTTAGTCTCTCCTTTACTGGAGGTGTTGTATTTGAATTGAGAGGAAACCTGTGTTGTGTTTTATGCTCCACTTTTTTCATGCCCTTCACCACTGATGTAGTCAGTCTATAGCAAGTAAGAATGCAATGTGTCATCATGTGTAATTTATTTTACTCCTTTCCTGTGAAATGAATCCATTATTGCTGGACAACAATCTTTCCAGAAATTTTGACTGAGAGTTATTAATCGAGAATGTACTTGCACATACCAATGAAGTGTTTGCTCATATATCTATGCCAGGTTTTGTTCATTGATTTTCTTTTCAATGGTGTGCACTGAATGAGAGTCTTTTGCCTGATATCCAGTTGCTCTTTCAGCAAGCCTTTTCCACAGACCTCTTTGATTCTCTAGTGGGTTTTGTACATCCAAGTTTCAAAAAATGATCACCAATTTCCTAAACAATATCTTTCAATATAGGAAGATATTGTCATAGGAGAAAATGCATGGTAAATGAAAGCAACATTCATATTTGTGGTGTTTTATTACACATCTCATTTTAAATCTTGAGTTTCAGTCAGGAGCAGAATCTCATATTCATGTGCCCAACCTTCCTTCTTTATTCATGTAATTAATCTTCATTCTACACAGGTGACTGAAATTTCTCTATTCCCTGTATTTCTGGAAACATTCCCTCCAATCAGGCCTGCATCAATTCCTAGTGCACTGCTGCCTTCTCGTTATTCCTCTCCATTCATGCACACACCCCTCATGGTCAACTGCTTATAGCATTGAGTTGGTCCTCTTATTTATGCATACACTGCATATATGACCACTGGCCTCCTTTAGGACATATATATTAAAGCATCCTACATTTTATAGAAATCTTCCATAATAAAAGTCCCACCTCACTCTGTATCTTGATCCCTCTCTCCGCTAGTGCTGTCTTCTGGCAGTTCTCCTTACCAATTCCTATATCACCATAAGATAACTTTTCCATTTAAACCCTGTCTGTATGTACAGTCCTTAATGCTCTCTACCTTTGGTACATAACCTCATTTTGCAGTCTCCATTTACCTCCATCTGGAAAATACTTCATCCCTGGAACCTGTTATTTTCTGTAGCTCTTACTACAAACTCAATTATGTGTGGAAGTAAATAAACCTGTTGACAATAATGTAGTGTTAAAGCAACCCTCTCAGTTACAGGAACTGATGGACTAGACTGGAAAAGGAATACTTTAGATGTCACCTATTTATTACCCGGTATGGATGCTTGAAAATGTCTTAGGTAGCCTCAGGGAAAGCAAAACCAATGTACGTCCTGAATTACAGGCATAATCATGGAAATTTGACAAGACAGAGTGATGGAATAATCCATGCAAAAAATAAAATAGGAAAGAATAAAGCCTCCAGCTCTAGATGTTTCTTTGGAAAACCTAAGTGGAAACTAAAGTTAGGCAGAAATATTAGATGTTAGATAGGTAATTTTGGATGAAACCATGAGGAAACTATGATAATGCAATTCAGCTCTTTGCAGTGTATACCCCTCAAACCAAACTTCTCCTCCTATACCTACCAGTCTCCTTGATGTACATGGCATCCATTTGAGTCATTCAGATGAGAAACCTATCATATTTGAATCATTGTTTTTTTTTTAACAAAGATTTTTTTTTGGCAGTACTGGAGATTGAACCCAGGGCTTTGTGCTTGCAAGGCAAGCACTCTACCAACCAAGTTATATCCCTAGCCCAACAAAGCTATTCTTAAATATCATTATTATGCTCACCATTATTATTTTATTAGTGCTTTGGAATAAACCAAGTTCTTTGGCATCACAGTAATTCACTCTATTACTCAACAAAATTCTCATCTATACAAATCTAGTTTTTTGATCAGTCATCCCTTTTATTTATAACTTGATAAGCTGTCAAGATATGCCACACCAGACTCAGTTTTCAACTTGAAGTTTTTATGAAGTATATTCCTTGAATAACAGGACTGTTACTGTTAGTGCCTATACCTATAACTGGAATACAAAGGTTCATGTCTGACAATTCTGTGAGCTTTCATGTCCCTTTCTCCTTTGGATTCCCATATCTCAATTCTTTATGCCTTACCATACATTATTTCTTATGTGGGGCATGTATCTTTGCAGGAGTGGAAAGAGAGACTTGATGTTGGTTATACCTTAGCATACAGGAAAAAACATGCACCAGTTTTGCACATGGCTATGAAAAATAACGACATGGAAATTAGCTGTTATTCTAAAAGCATATTTCTGAACTAAGTAGTTCAAAAAACTCTCTGATGAGAAATTAAGTATACCTTCTTCTGAAACCTCATCAAACATTTGGACTTACTAAATAGCCAGACAAATGGATGGAGGTTCTGTACTTGTAATAAAGTGGATTAAGTAATTCTGATCTGTTTCATGGAAGATATGTGTGGCTACATTTTTACTTCAGCTTTCATGTTGAAATTTTCAGAATTTTTTGTTCCTCTGAATAGAGATCACTGTGCTCTCCAGCATTCTGCATTTTCCCATTGTTTTATATATATACTTTGCTATCTGTTCATGGTCATAGAAACTGTGATCTTAACATTGGAAGCATAACTGCAAGTTTTACTAAACCTATATTCCCAATATTTATTTACCACTTTTTAGACATGAGCCTATTCAACAAAAAGTCCTTAACAAACACAGAAACCCCAAAGTTAATATCATCCTTACTGAAAGGCCCCAGCTCCATGCCTTGAACCCTGAGTCGGGGCTAAGCCCCGCTCCCGTCCTTGACGGATAAGATCTCCAGGCAACCGCACATTCCTCGGACAAATATCTCTTGGCAACCTTGGTGGGCACGGGGGCCCAGCAGTCCTGTTTGTTCTTGAGACAGTTAGCAGCACAGATACCACCCTGCTCTCAACAGCACGCCCTGCCCGGAGGCCGTTACACTGATAAACGGGAACTGAGAAAGAACAGGATGGTTGGGAAAATACAGAATATCAAGTCGAAACAGGAACTGATAAGCAGGAAACAACCTAGGTGACCTATGTGCTGGATTCAAAATAGCCAATAAGAAACCTGTTGCTTACCGCGCGCGAAACCTGCCCCTTCACCCTATAAAAACCCTGTACCCCAAAGCCCGGTGTGCCAGTTTACCAAAGCTCCGGCTGAGGTTTTGCTGAGCACCCGCAGGCGCCCGTGTATCAATAAACAGCCTCTTGCTATTGCAGCCAGTGTCTTCGCGTGATCTTCCTTGGACAGGGGGACGGAGGGTCTTTCATTACTATACATAACCACTTGGATTCAGCTCCATATTCATTGAGTAGAAAGATGAGTGTGTTTTTTTTTTAATATATTCAGACTTTGTTGAGTGTATACTTCCTTTGCTTTTCAGTATCTAAGGACTCACATGCTTCCTGCAAGGCAATTGATCCTCTATGATTATTTTATATTATTAACTGGGTACTAGATTAAATACACACTATTTATGTAATGTCTTGTCTCCAAGCACATGAAGCCCACCATCATAATCAAAGATTCTCTTCCATATAAATCAAAACTGAAAAGGAAACAAGGACACTCAAATCAGGTAAATTTTGAGGTACAATTTCTCTGGAAAGTTACCTAAAAAACATTGGAAATGCATCAGTTTTTCTATTTCTATTTTTTTCCCAATTTAACGAGAGAATTTATCCTCCAAAACACCAATGTCAATATTGGTATTCATGTTTTCTTAAATGATATATTCCTACATAAGAAAAAGATTTTTTTAATTTAAACTTTTTCTCAGATTTTCTTTGTCGTAAGTTCTCCAATGTAATACCTTTGCCATTTATGAATTCTCAAAAGTAAATTATCAGACTGCAATTTTTA
Organism: Sciurus carolinensis; assembly: GCF_902686445.1. Lineage (NCBI taxonomy): Eukaryota > Metazoa > Chordata > Mammalia > Rodentia > Sciuridae > Sciurus > Sciurus carolinensis. The sequence continues at coordinate 646,330 of NW_025920213.1, forward strand.
AAAAATAATATATGTTAAAAATTCTTATTGCAGAGATAGGCAGCGAGGAAAATTATATTCCCAGTTTCCTAAAAGGTTAAGGCACAAATTTTACTAGAGGCAAAAGGTAGGGCTCTGTTTGGGAAACATAGAGAGGACATCTCTTAAAATAATTTAGTTTATTTCTAGTACAAGACCCAGCCTATTGAGTAATTAAAATAAACATATGTTGTACTTTTGATAACATTGTTCTTTTCTTTTTCATATAGGGGAGGATTGAAACCAGGCCCTTTCACATGCTGAGCAGTTGCTCTACCATTGGGATTGACTGCCAGCCTTCTCTTTAAAGTTGATGACCATGTAAATTTCTTTTATCTAGTTTGTTCGGAGAAAATAATTAAAATATTTCACTCAAAATAGGAAGATGTTTAAAGAAAAATCACCTAATAAAGAAGCAACTTATACAGCTCAGGTGCTTAATTTTACATCTTATTTGACTCCTTTTGTTGGTACACTAATGGGCAGAGTCTCATTTTCCAGAGACCCAGAATTGGTTTTTTACTCATTACATAAAACTTGATTCTTCACCAGGTTACTGAAAATTTTGTATCCCAAACGTCCTAGTAACATTCCCTTAGTTCTGGTCTGTGTCATCTTTAATTTGCACTGAGGCATGCTTATGCCCTCCTTCACCTTCCCACGTTCTGGGTGATCTACTTCCAGTGCAATTATGGCATGAATCACTCTTTAGAACAAGAATTTCAGAGCATTTTACATTTACCTAGAAATCTTTCATCACAAGATTTCTTCCCAATTATCTTTATCCCTTTCCTCCCTGTACCCTTTCCTCTGAAATTACTCTTCACAGATCCATATATATTTAGAAAAATATAGGCCAAATTTAATAGTCATCTTCCTCAATTGCTAAGGCCTTTCAAGTTCTTATCCTTTCTTACCCACTGACTGGTAATCTGAGTTTTTATTTCTCTTTTCAGGCATTACTACTAAACATCTCTGACACCATTTATCTACATTAGCAATTACCAATAACTAAAAAAAAATGAGTCAAATAAATAAACACTAATTTCACAGAGATGACTTAAAAGATTCTCTCCTCTTTATAAGCAAAATGGATTTACAATTAAAGAAGCAATGTAAAAAAAAAAGAAGCAATGTATGTTTAAATCATAAGGATACAGTAGAAAAAAATTTGATAAGGCGCTAATGTTGGCTTGAGATAAGAAACAAATTTATTGGGAGAAAGAGTCCAAATCAAGAAAAGGTGCATGAAGCACACTGAGTCTTTGGAGTAGAAAAGAAATTTGTCAGAATTTTGGATAAAAACATTTTCTATAAGGAACAGGGTGGTCACAATAAAAGTATAAAAATTATTACTAACTTTGAAAATCATTAATAATGAGCAGGGGTTGCTTAAAAGTTATTTTATGAGGTAGAAAATAGTGAACAGTGTGAATTTCTGTTTTGATGTATTTTTAAATTTTGTGTCTGAGAATTGTCCATTTATATTGGATAAATCTTTGAGGTATTTCTTTGCATTGGACCTGGTGACATCCTCTTTCCCCACCAAGTGAATTTTTTGAGTTTTGGGTAATCAGAAGTAGTACCTAAAGAAGACAAGATTTATTGTGCACAATGGAGCACATCCACAAGACTTGAAGCTGAACAAGAGACGGGGTCTTATAAGACCCCTCTCTTTGACCTGTAGAATGTAGCACACACATGTTTTAGGCACTCTCCATTTTTTCAGCATATGAATAATGCTTGTGAAAATATACAGTCAATCATATATGTAAATTACTCACATAATATTTCCTTTTCTTCCTTCCTGATAGATTCTGTTATCCCAATTGAAACATCTGAATGCAGATTCTTCATTTCATACAAAAACCAAAACTTAAAAATATTCACTGCTCGCAGTGTTTAGTACATGTAAAAAATTGCAAAACTGGAAAATGAGTTTTTGTGAACTTAAAAAGAGTATTCTAAAGCATAAATAGTGATATCAAAGATTACACAGGAAAATTATTAAAACAAGAACTCCAAAAATTGAGGTATGATAAGCTAGAAGAAAAGATGGGGTAGAGTTCTTTGCTTTATACTACTGGTTCTTGGGAGCACATTTGTAAATACTGACTTGGTTTTTTTTTGGCATTTTGCAAGAGAGAAAACATTTTATCCATGTGAAATATAAAATTCTAATGCATAAGATAACACACTGTTAGTCATCATTACTTCCAAAAATTAAATGCATATTCTTCCCAATCACAGTTTAATGACTTCACAGACTCCTATCTTATAGGAATTAATTTATTTATATAATTTTCTTTGAAACATTAAGTTCCTTAGGGCCTTGCTAAGTTGCTGAGGCTGGCTTTGAACTTGAGATACTCTTGCCTTAGCTTCCCTAGTTGCTGAAATTAAGAGGCATGTGCCAACACATCTGACTAGGAATCTATTTATATAACAAATAGATACTTGGATTTTTTATTTATATTTTGCTTTTTATAATACAATCAATGTTTCAAGGAATGGCATTTAGAGAAATTATCTATTTTTTACATTGAATATATTTTCAATGTAGAATTATTTGATTAGAGAAACTTTTTAAAAAGGTGTTGAACCAAAATTTCTAAATTACTCTCAAGAAAACTTATGTTTAATTTAAATTTCTTTCAAAGATAATGAAATGGGCATTTTTAATGGACAGGAAACATGTTTTTAAACATTTATAGTTTGTCTTCTGATGTTTGGGATCAAACCCAGGGGTTAGTTCAGCTAAGAAGATATGCTAGTGCTGAGCTAGACCCTCAGCTTGTTTTAAGATTAGCTTTCATTTAAAAATGAAATGGACAGTGATTACTGATTATGTTTTTCAAATTTGCCCTAGTTTATAAAAAAAATTCTTTTTCTTTGTTGAAGACATCCATACTCTTAATTATTGGATTAAATATTAGGTTTGGTCTTGTTCCAAAGGGGATTTTGAGTTGTTTATAAAATACATAATGCTCAACAAGGTAAGTTGAAAATGCTACCATAAAAGAAACATAAAAAGTTGAATAAAGTTATTTTTATTTGGAAAAATAAACTTAAAGATAAACATATTTTGTTACAGATGGGTCTTAAAAAAGAAGAGAAGAAATGATTGTTATTTGAACAAAATAAGGACCAATTAAAATAAAAATAAAATGAATACAATAAATAAGTGAAAAAGAAACTTGAAATGTCTGTAACAAAATTTGATGCAGAATTAACACTACAAGAAATAGTTTAATCAGATAAAGGAATTTTCAGTAAAGTTTCAAATTTATTTGTTTCAATGAACTTATTTATAATATCCCTTTAACGTACTATATGCAAGCCATGTTTCACTTCATGATGGGGATATAATCTGATAAATATGCTGTTTGGCAATTTCACCAACATAAAACTCCATAAGTTTGTACTTCCACAAACTTCAGACATCTCCCACAATACCAGACATTATAAACTTCCACAAGCTCCATTTATATACAGCATTTTTTCCAACAGCATTGGAATGTGGGTGTGAGATTATTATTTTGGCTTAAAACAAAATGTTATCTTACCCTATAATTAAGTGATGACATTTGTGGCAAAATTAAATATTGAAAATTTTGGCATCTGGTAGATGTTTAGCATTTACTTCCTAAATGAAAATGTTAGGTTTAATCACTGACATAAATATCAATTTGAGACTTTTTATGTTAAGATACAGAGTAATAGATTTCAAACTAGTTAAATATTTAATTATTACCTCATGTACATATATGAGTGCATGACTGATGTGATCCTACAATATGTATAATCAGAAAAAAATGAGGGTTTACATTCTGTTTATGTATGATCTATCAAAATGTATAAATGCATTCTACTATCATGTATGGTAGATTAGAACAAATAAAAAAAATTTAAAAGTTGTTTTTCACAATTGCATCTCTGCCTGTATTTAAGAAATAGTTTTACTCCTTGAGGATTTTTTCTGTCATTTATACAGTTGAAATTTTAGAAATTAATGTGTGATAAAGATTTATGTACTTTAATAATCTAGTTGCTTTCATTGGTTATTTTGAAGATACCACTCAATTATCTTTTTGACTTTCTCCTCCCTGCTGAGATGAAGCCAAAACCTTACTAAAAAGAATCTCTAGATTTAATCAGAACAAAATAACACCTGCAGGTCCTTGAGAGCAGATTGCCAGAATTTACAAGAAGGGATTCCAGCAAAACATCTTTGCAAACAAAAGATTATAGACATAGCAAAAACTGAAATGGTTTCTGAATTATTTTCCTCTGTTGTTTTCAAGTGTGGTGTGTGTGTGTTTAAACATTAACTATTTTATCATGGAGAATTATAGAGAATTTTACATCCATGTATGTATTATAACCATAAGTTGCATATTTAGGGAGTGTGGGTAGCATTTTTGTACCTTTGGATTAACCAATGTTTTTAATTCAACTCCATTTATCTTCAGCAGTCCAGTGCTGGCTTTCACATTGGCCTCATTCAGAAAAAAGGCCTTTGATATTTTTCATGATAATTGATTTTCTTCACTGGAAATTTTATATATTTCTAGTTGGTGATTTTAATTATATTCATGTCAATTTGATTTAAATGAGAAAATAGCTGTCCAAACTGTGTTTATCTTCATCACCTCTCAACTATTTAAAAGCATCTACTTGTTATTATCATAAATCAGGAAAAACATGATGAATTGCAGCAACACCATAGTTTATTCAATCTAATTTATTGCATCTGCCCATGATAACTTGCTCATACTTTTCTTCAAAACTCAACTACTAAGAAGGCCATACAGGGAGGATCCAAGATGGTGGACTAGAGGGAGGCTACATTCCTTGTCACTCCATAACTCGGGTTTCAAGCAGAGGATATCAGTTTATTGGTGAGGCAGTTTTTGCTGCTTATTAATCCCCTGCTGTTTACCCCATTTGTCTGCTGCAATCACCTGCAGTAAGCCAGCATATCGACACTTTTTGAGTGCAGATTGCTCGCTGTTAGGTGCCTATCACCCGCCATTTGCCTGCCTCTTGCTTGTCCATTGCCTGCCTTTCACCTATCCATCATCCACCATCCAGGTTCACCTCCCAATCGTCTGACAGCAGTCGCAAACTGACCACAGACTGCCAGTGGAGCGCTGGCTGCCTGCTATTGCCTGGAAGTTCACTCTCACAGTATCTACAAGGTTGGTTACACATGGCTGCCGCCATTTTGAGACCACAGCCAGGTACCGTAGGACCCCTGGCCAGACTGACTGAGCCCCATCTCCAGGATCCCTCAGCCCAACCGTCACTTCCTGCCTCTGGGGCCCTCACATAGACTGACTGCTCCCCACCACCAGAACCCCCAGACAACCTGACTGTGCCCGATCACTGTACCCTGCCTTGAGGATCCCACAACCAGAACAACCACAACCCCACCTCCAGGACCCCTGCCTGACCAACTGCACCCTGCCTCCAGGACCTCCAGCTGACCACGCCCACACCCCAAGCTGCAGCTCCCCATTTGCCAACACATTTGGAAGCCAGAGTGGCCATCTTGGATAATCCTGGAAGCCATAGCGCTGATCTTTAGGTGGACCAAGTCTCATCCTGAGATGCCTGCTTGTCACGTTCCCTTCTGCCCGCAGAGAGAGATACGACAAACTGGTTGCTGGTCAGAGCTCTTTATTGTTCATTCTCATTGTTCTTCATTCTTCTTTCTCCTTCTCCTCGTTCTACAATGAAGTCATGGTCATTATATATGAATCATGAGCCAATCAGGTAACAGAGCAAGTGGGGAGAGCATGATAACAATGTAATACAATAAGGGCAACAAGAGGGTACGCAGCAAGCATGAGTCACCTTGTTCCAATCAGAGCAGTCCATTCTGGCACTGGCTTAGTGCCGGGGCAACTTCCTTAAGCAGTGTCAGCTGTTTGTTGCAAACCAGGTTGCCCCGGCTCAGTGCCAGTGTGGAAGTCCTTGATGTTGCAGTTGCAAACCAGGTTGCCCCGACTCAGTGCCAGTGTGGAAGTCCTTGTCAGCTGTTTGTTGCAAACCAGGTTGCCCCGGCTCAGTGCCAGTGTGGAAGTCCTTGTCAGCTGTTTGTTGCAAACCAGGTTGCCCCGGCTCAGTGCCAGGTGCCACACTGAAGTCCTTGATGTTGCAAACCAAGCCGCCCCAGCTCAGTGCCAGTGTGTTTGTTGCAAACCAGGTTGTCCCGGCTCAGTGCCAGGCTAGGGTGGGGTCCGCGGTACCCCGACACCTGCTGGAGACTTGAAGCTCATTTTCAGGTACCGCTCATATATCAGGCTACTGAAGACTGGGAGGTTTGAATACTATATGACTGTTATAGTGTAGATTTTCTTTTTCTCCGTATTGAAAAATTTTGAGTTTTTATTTCTTTACTTTTCTTGCTTTCTTTTCCTTTTGTTTACCTGTTCCCTCAGAGTCTCTTTCTCCCTTTTTGCATGCTAACAACCGACTTCTTTTGATTACACTCTCACTCTTTCTATTATCTAGAACTTCTGCATATTATTTTCTTATCCCATTAACAGCTAGTCCTACATCCCTCTGTATCCTCTTTGTCCTCCATTAGAAACTGCAGACCTATAACAAACAGAATGCAATAAGGTCTGCAGTTTCTAATGGAGGACAAAGAGGATGCAGAGGGATGTAGGATGTAGCTGTTAATGGGATAAGAAAAGAAATTGCAATTCTGTTTGTTATACTGAAGATAATAATTGAACTTATTCTGTTTATTATGACAATATTGTTAATGTCCTCATAGGGGCTATTTGGTCTAGGATTGCATACTGTCTGGACTGGGCATTGCTAATATTGATCTCCCCCCTTAAAGAAAAGGTTTTGGAAACCTACAGGGTGACTATAAGCCTATAGGGGGAAATCTGCAATACCCAGATCTGCACTGCTATGAACAACATAAAAATCAAGGGAAGAAAATGATCTAAACAAATCTAGATTCTATATTAATAGAATCCAGTGACAGTATGATAGAAGAAATGTCAGAAAAGGACTTCAGATTATACATGATTAAGATGATTTGTGAAGCAAAGGATGAGATAATAGAGCAAATGCAGGCAATGAATGATAATACCAATAAGCAGTTGAGAGAGCAACTGCAGGAAGCAAAAGATCATTTCAACAAAGAGATAGAGATTCTCAAAAAAAAAAAAAAAAAAAAAACAAAACAACGGAAATCCTTGAAATGAAGGAGACAATAAACCAAATAAAAAACTCAATGGAAAACATCATCAAAAGACTAGACCACTTGGAAGACAGAACCTCAGACAATGAAGACAAAATATTTATCTTGAAAATAAAGTTGCCCCAACAGAGAAGATAGTAAGAAATCATGAACAGAATCTCCAAGAACTATGGGACATCATGAAAGATCAAATTTAAGAATTATCAGGATTGAGGAAGGCAAAGAGATACAAACCAAAGGAATGAACAACCTATTCAATGAAATAATATCAGAAAATTTCCCAAGCCTGAAGAATGAAATGGAAAATCAAATACAAGAGGCTTACAGAACACCAAATGCACAAAATCACAACAGATCCACACCAAGTCACATTATAATGAAAATGCCTAACATCCAAAATAAAGATAGGATTTCAAAGGCTGTGAGAGAAAAGCATCAGATTACATGTAGGGGAAAAACAATACAGATATCAGCAGATTTCTCAGCCCAGACTCTAAAAGCTAGAAGGGCCTGAAACAATATATTTCAAGCTCTGAAAGAACATGGTTGCCAACCAAGAATCCTATACCCAGCAAAACTAACCTTCAGATTTGAAGATAAATAAAATCATTCCATGATAAACAAAAGTTAAAGAATTTACAAATAGAAAACCTGCATTACAGAATGTTCTCAACAAAATATTCCATGAGGAGGAAATGAAACAACAATGTAGGTCAGCAAAGGGAGGAGCTACCTTAGAGAAAAACTGTCGTGTCCCTCGCCCGCAAGAAAGCACGACACAGGGATCTTCCTTCAGCAGTTTAATCAGGACCTTATTACTATGTAACCATGGATTTTCTTCTTCTTCCTTGAGCCGAATTCGTACACTTTTATACTCTTGCAATAGCCAATCTACTCCTGCCACTTGGCCTATGTTCATAGGTGCTCCCATATGCAACAGTTGGCACAACCAAAAATGGGCTTGTTTACTTAGAATACACTTCAGGCTTTAGCGGAAACCAGCACCATCTTATCATGGCGGCGTGGCGGCTCGCCACAGCTCCCCCTTCTTTATTTTATGAACACAGGTGAAGGTAGAGGCCCTATCCTACTGTGCAAAAGTGGCAGATAGTGAACGTCAGTCCCAGAGTGGCGCCTTCTCTGGGCCTGACATCACCTAAGCCGATGTCTTTTTTTGTAGGGTGGGACGTGGACATCAAACCCACATGCGATAGGGCATGCCTTCCTTGAGGTTCAAAATAAAACTCAAGTGCAGTGCTTTGTCTCGCATCCTGCATCCATGAAGACATACGATATGGAAAACCATACTTGGGGGAGCTTACCAGCTTACGTAACTGCAAAGGCCTGAGGTAGGAAAACACATCACCCTTCTTGCCAATGCTGCATAATACAGGGGCATCATAATGAACACAAGGCACACAGTAACAGTTCTCTCTCCAACATCATTATTATAGCTCAATCAAAGGTGGAAGTTACAAGACAATTGAAGCTTTAATTAGTACAAGAAATCCCCAGGATGTAAATACACAGTCCTCAAAGAAAGTACATAGTAATTACAGCAGTACCCTGTAGACACCTAGCGTAAATGATAATTCTAACTCTAACAGAGATATACTAAAAATGTCACTATTTCGTGCCAGATTAGCCAACCACACAGAAGGTGACACCCCTTGCTCAATGGCCACACAGCCTGATTAACACCGCCCTTTCACGTGCTTGCGCACTCTTAGCTTGTAATAAGCCAAAGGCAAAGGCAAGTGCCTGCAAAACAAATACATCCAAAGATCCCCACA